>NW_023416358.1:873680-913680 GCF_014108235.1 Myotis myotis
TCTCTTCTTGTCTCCCGCAGTGCAACAGACGCTCCTGGCGAAATAGAATATCGGGGGTAAAACAACAACAACAACAAAAACAACCCCCCCAGTGTGTTCGCAGCAGGACTGCAGGGCGTCCCTGCTGTAGCTCCAACGAATCCCTGCGAGTGGGCGGGGCCTGCTACACCTGGGCCAGCCCTGGCGGGACCCACCTCACCTGGATCAGCCTCACCCGGCCCGGCCCGGCCCGGCCCGGCCCTGCCAGGAGCCGCCACACCCGCCTGGGACCGGCCCGGCCTCGCCCTGCCTTTGCTCCAGTTGGATTCTTGCTCTTCGTCTTGTTTGCACTTGGCCGGCCGGAGGGTCAGGCGGTGCGGACCTAACCATTGAGCTTCCCGAGCCCCGAGGAACATTGCTCTCGCCTCCCTCCTCCTCCAGGGCACGCCCCCCACCCCCCCCGCGAGGGGTCCCCACGCGAGATGGAAACGCGCGTCCGTCACACGCTCCCCCCGCCCCCGCCATTCGGATTCCCGGAATTTGTGTACATGTGTCAGCGTGTCCGCGGGGCCACGTCTGGGTGTGCCCGGCGGCTGGCAAATTTCACCAAAAAAAACCCCCCAAAAACGGAGGGAGGGAGCCTTCCATCCTTTCGTCGAAGCGGTGTTCGTGCCTGAGGATGTATTTAATTCTATTTTTGTTTTTTTACATCCTAATAAAAAGGGGTGAGAAGCCACACGCTTTTAAATTTTTTTTTCTTTTTTTTTTTTTTTACTGAAATATCTTGCGACGGGGTGACTTTTTCAAAGAGGCCACTGGAGACGGAGTGGGATGGAGCCCGCGGTTCCTGTTCTGGGGCCCGTAAGACATTCGGCCAAGCTAAGTGCTTGCTGGTTGCTCTGGGAAATAATAATAATTATTATTAATTGTTACTATTATTATTTTGACCCTGTTCTTTCCACTTGTCTTCTCACATCCCAGACAAGGGCGTTCTTGGCGGTCAGATACTCCCCTGGATCTAGATACTCTCCCCTGCACGCAGGTCCTCCCCTGAGTGCAGATGCTCCCCCGTGTTCAGATGCGTCCCTTCATGCAGATACTCTTCTGCGTTCAGACACTCCCCTGTGTTCATCTTAGGTACTTCCCTCCATTCAGATACTCCCCATGCATTCACATACCCTGTTGCATGCAGACACTCCCCCTGCATTCCATAGTCCCCCTGCACACAGATACTCCCCATGCATTCAGATACTCCTCCTGTTTTCAGATCCGCCCCCTACAGGCAGGTACTTCCCTGAATGCAGACACGCCCACGCATTCAGATACTTCCCTGCATGTAGATACTCCCCCCCCGTATTCAGATAACTGCCCGTGTCCTGAATATCCCATGCATGCAGCTACCCCTCTGTGTTCAGATAATCCACTGCGTATAGATACCTCCTGCATCCAGATACTGCTCTGCACTCAGATGCTGCATTTTGTTTAGGTACGTCCCTGAATGCGGATACTCCCGTGCATGTGGATACTCCCGTGCATGTGGATACTCCCCAATGCATTCACATGCTCCCCCTGTTTTCGGGTACTCCCCCTCCGTGTAGATACTCCCCTGAATGTAGATACTCCCCTCTATGCAGAGACTCTTCTGCATTCAGATACTCCCCTGTGTTCAGGTCCTTTCATGCATGCAGGCACTTCTGTGGGTTCAGATAATTCGCCACCTGTAGATACTCCCTCCTGCATTCAGATACTCCCTTTTGTTTACGTCACTGAATTCAGATACTCCCATGAATGTGGATACTCCCCTGTGTTCAGATACTCCCCTGCATTCAGACACTCCCTTTTGTCCAGCTATTCCCCTGCATGCAGATATCCCTTTTGTCCAGCTATTCCCCTGCATGCAGATACGCCCCCTGAGTACGCTAACGAAAAGCTGTGACAACGGTTCGTCAGAGGGTGTCCATTCCGCGTGAGTCATTCCTCTGGTCTCAGACGGCGGCGTGAGGGTCCACGACGTACCCCGAAAGCATGGTACTCGCCCTATTCTGAGGTGCAGGGTCCCACCCCTGTCAGGGCTGCCGCCTCCCATGGGCCAGGTTTGGGGAAGGTGCTGGGATGGCAAGGCCGCCGTCCATGGAGAATCTTCTCCACATTGAAACTGGTAAGAGCTGCCCCTCGTTTTTGGAGGGTTCGGATGCCAAGGCACCCCCTCCTCCTTGGGGGGACTTGACACCCCCCCCAGATTCTGTCACTGGTCCCTGCTCCCCCTGCTTGTCTAAAAGACTGACATCTGGCTTTTTGGGGGGCATGTTAGCGACTTTTCTGTGTCTGACATCTTGAGCACGTTTGTGTCTATAAAATGAGGTAAAAAAATTTTTTGAGCCCGGCCAGTGTGGCTCAGTGGTTGGGCGTCAACCTATGAACCAGGAGGTCCCGGGTTCGATTCCCGGTCAAGGGCACAGGCCCGGGTTGCGGGCTCCATCCCCAGTGGGGGGCGTGCAGGAGGCGGCCGGTCCATGATTCTCTCTCATCATGGATGTTTCTCTCTCTCTCTCCCCATCTCCCTTCCTCTCTGAAACCAATAAAAATATGTATTTTTTAAAAATGTAAAAAAAAAAAAAATCACAGCGCAGTGGGTTTTGGAGTCAGGATAAAAAAATTATCCACAAGGGAGATGTCCAATGGAACGTGCCAACAATTGGGGAATCGCACCATATTTTTCTCAGACTTCAATAATGGATTTCATTGTTGTTGTTTTTTGGGGGATTTTTTTTTTGTGTGTGTGTGTGTGTTTTACTTTTACGTGGAACAGAGTCCAAATGAAACAAACAAACGAACAAAGAAGAGTTTTTCTTTTTTTAAATTTATTTTTTTATTTTTTTAGACTAGAACTTTTATTTTTAGAATTTCTGTGAAAATGTTTTATAGAATACAGACAAATCGAGCTGCCTAACTAGAAGAATTTTTCACAGTCAGGTGGGGCTTGAGGGTTATGGCCATGGGGGCGGGGGGGGGGGGGGAGGAGGCAGAGCAGGTTTTGGCAAAAGAAACGCACTTAACCCTTTGCAACCACACCTGCGACCCCTTAGGCCAGCGACGGCGAACCTTTCGAGCTGGGGGTGCCCGCATTTTGGAAAAACCCTCACTGAACTCTGGTGCCGTGTCACCCATAGAAATTCTTTGATCTTTGCCACCGCAGTCAAACAAAGGCGTATATAGTTGATATTTATTTTATATATTTCAATGCCATTGGACAGAGAAAAATCAACCCCCCCAAAAAGATGAGGTCACGTGTCAACCTCTGACAGGGGTGTCCTTGGTTCGCAAGGTGGTAGCAAGACTCCGTGACGACAGCATTCCTGCATTTCTAAAGAGGATTCTTGCGTTTTCTATGTGGGTGAGCACCTGGGTGGGGGTGGGGGGGAGTGGTAAACACTTTAACAAAGGAATTCAGCCCTGGCCGGTGTGGCTCAGTGGATAGAGGGTAGGCCTGTGAAGTTCAGGGTCCCGGGTTCGATTCCCGGTCAAGGGCATGGACCTGGGTGGCGGGCACATCCCCAGTGGGGGGCGTGCAGGAGGCAGCTGATCGATGTTTCTCTCTCATCATGGGTGCTTCTATCTCCCTCTCCTTCTCCCTCTCTGAAATCAATACAAATTTATTAAAAGAAAAAAAATTCCTAGCTGGTTTGGCTCAGTGGATAGAGTGTCAGCCTGCAGACCGAAGGGTCCCGGGTTCGATTCTCGTCAAAGGCACGTATCTTGGTTGTGGGCTTGATCCCCGGCCTGAGTCATGGTCGGGGTTCATGCAGGAGGCAACCCATCCATGTGTTTCTCTTCCATCGATGTCTCTCTCTCCTCCTCCTCCTCCCTTCCACTCTCTC
The DNA here is from genome assembly GCF_014108235.1 of Myotis myotis. NCBI lineage: Eukaryota > Metazoa > Chordata > Mammalia > Chiroptera > Vespertilionidae > Myotis > Myotis myotis. The sequence continues at coordinate 877,538 of NW_023416358.1, forward strand.
TAAAAATCAATGAAAAGAGGGGTGTGGGTGTGAGTGGAATAGAGGGGGGCTGGGGAGGAAGGGGATATATGTAATACTTTCAACAATCCTATATAATAAAAGCCTAATATGCTAAGTGTCTGGTCGTCCGGTCATCCATTCAAACAATCAAAGCGTAACATGCTAATGATATGCTAAGGCTGCTCAACCACTCGCTATGACATGCACTGACCACCAGGGGGCAGACAGTCAACAGTTGACCAGTCGCTATGACGTGCACTGGCCACCAGGGGGCAGACAGTCAACAGTCGACCAGTCGCTATGACGTGCACTGGCCACCAGGGGGCAGACAGTTGACAGGTCAGCCAGTTGCTATGATGTGCACTGACCACCAGGGGGCAGACAGTCAACAGTCGACCAGTCGCTATGACGTGCACTGACCACCAGGGGGCAGACAGTCGACGGGTCGACCAGTCGCTGTGACGTGCACTGACCACCAGGGGGCAGACAGTCGACAGTCGACCAGTCGCTATGACGTGCACTGGCCACCAGGGGGCAGACAGCCAACAGTCGACCAGTCGCTATGACGTGCACTGGCCACCAGGGGGCAGACAGTTGACAGGTCAGCCAGTTGCTATGATGTGCACTGACCACCAGGGGGCAGACAGTCGACGGGTCGACCAGTCGCTGTGACGTGCACTGACCACCAGGGGGCAGACAGTCGACGGGTCGACCAGTCACCACGATGTGCACTGACCACCAGGGGGCAGATTCTCTGACCAGTAGGTGAGCTTGCTCCTGGGGTCTGGCTGATGGGGACTGAGCGAGACGGGCTGGACATGCCCTGGAGCCCTGCCATGGTCCCTCCCCGGCTGGCCAACCTCCCGCGTCCCTCCCCGGCCCCCAATCCTGCACCAGTGGTGTCCCTCGGCCTGGCCTGCGCCCTCTTGCAATCTGGGCTGAGGGATCTCCCTCCATCCAGAGTGCACAAATTTTATGCACCGGGCTTCTAATAAAGAAATTATCTATATATCTATATATCTGTATATCTACATATCTATATATCTATTTATCTATATATCTATATCTATATCTATATCTATATCTATATCTATATCTATATCTATATCTATCATCTATCTATCTATCAGAAATAAAAACCAATGGAAAAATATCTTAGGGTGAGGATGAACAACAAGAACAATAACAAACACCAAATAAATAAATAATAAATAAATAATTTTTTAAAAAAATACATTTGATTGGTTTGGTTTTTTTTTTTTTTTACAGAGAGAAAGAGAGAGGGATAGTTAGAAACATCGATGAGAGAGAAACATCGATCAGCTGCCTCCTGCACGCCCCCCACTGGGGATGTGCCCACAACCAAGGTCCATGCCCTTGACCAGAAATCGAACCCGGGACCCTTCTATCCGCAGGCCGGCGCTCTATCCGCTGAGCCACACCGGTCAGGGCCATAAATAAGTTATTAAAAAAATGAAATATATCTCCGACAGCTGCCGGGTATCGGACCTGAGAGAAGACTTACCCTCTGGCTGTGTGTGTGTGTGTGTGTGTACACCTGTGCTCCATACCCAGCTGTGCTTCCACCCCCATCGCCCATTCTGCCGGAGCTGGAGGCCTCTTGGGGAGCCTGCACTGTGGGCGGCAGCGTCCTCTGAGCTTGGGGTGGGGCCCCTTTTATCTGCCTGCGCCTCCCACACTCACACCCAAGGGAGCTGAGCCATGGACGGGGCGTGCCTGCTCTTCCAGCCTGGCCTGCCCATTGGCGCCCGGAGGTGCCCGCCTGTTTTCCCCAAACATCCAGGGGGTCGGGGCTCAGGGACGCAGGCTCAGGGGACCCCAGTCGAGCCCACAGGCTTGGGGTTGAGCTTCCTAGTTTCCGCTGGGCGACACCCTCCTTCCCTTCCCTATTCCCTCCCTCCCTTTCTTCCTTCCTCCCTCTTTGGGGAACCAGAAGTCCACACCCCACAAGGGGTGGGGTGGCGGATCCCAGAACTCCCTCAGCCGCTACTGGAATCAAGGAGCCTCCTCTCCTCCCCTCGCCAGCCATGGGAGTCCCGTGGGCGCTCCTGTGGGTCTCGGGCCTGTGTCTCCTGATCAGGGTTCGAGGTAAGAGACGCTGCCCAGGGGAGAGGGGTGGGTGGGCGAATGGGTGAGGATGGTCTCGGTGCCGGCAAACGACCTCCTTGTAAAAGAAAAACAGAAAAGAAAGAGAAGGGAAAAAAAAGCACAAGGAAATCGACTCTCGGCTCTGGCTGGTGTTGCTCAGTGGGTAGCGCGCCGGGCTGTGGGGGCCGAAGGGTCTCCCGGGTTGCGTTCCAGGTCAAGGGCACGTGCCTGGGGGGTTTGCTGAGCTCGGTCCCCAGTAGGGGGCGTGCAGCAGGCGGCCGATGCAGGATTCTCTCTCATCATGGATGTTTCTCTCTCTCTCTTTCTCTTTGAAATCCAGAAAAATATATTAAAAAGAGAGAAAAAAAAAGAGAGAGAGGAAGAATGACAGCTGGGAGGGGAAGACGGGGCCTGGGTACCCCCAAGGGGGTCCAGACATTGAAGCTATAAATGTAGGGTGTGGGCTGAGGCGCCCACTCAGATGCAAACCCTGTTCCTGGGCTTGGCATCGGGGTGTCTGCGGGGCCACTGCATGGGGCACAGACTCCTGATGGTTTTCCATTGGGGAAAAGCCTGGGGGAACACGGCTTGGTTTTGGGGGAGACGGCTGGCCCCCCGGAGGGCGGTCTCCTCTCCGAATGGGGAGTTTTATTGGTTATTTTTATTTTATTTATTTATTTTTTTTGGTCCAATGGCACGTTTCCTGGTTGTGAAGTTTTTCTTAAACGTCTGAGTTGTTGATCTCCTGCAGGGCGACGCCCAGTAGCGGGGCGGGTCTGTCCGGATTTGGGGGTTGCTGGGGAGGGAGGGGGTGAATGAGAGAGAGTTTAGGAACTTTTGAAGGAAGAGGAATATCTGATGTTTCTTGCGTGTGACATTATTCTACTTAAAATAATGTGTGTGTGTGTGCGTGTCTGTGCTCCTCACCCAGCTGTGTGTTGGCGTCACCAATGGACACAGACACTGGGGAGGTGGGGGCTTGCTCCTGGGTGGAAATGGCTTTGGGGGGTGGGGGGAAGAAGGGGGGGTTAACTGGGGAAAAGGAGACATCTGTAAAACTTTAGACAATGAAAAATAAATTTAAAAAATTAAAAAATAAAATAAATAAAATTAAAATAAAAAAATAAAATAGTGTTTCTTGAAATATTAAAATAATAATAATAAATAAATGAAATATATCAGAAAAAAATAAAAAATAAAAAAGGACAAGGATCCCAGGATCTCAATCGTTTGTGGAATGGAATGAACCCCATAAATGGATGAATGAAAATAGAGCCGGTAGGTGGTGGGGGGAGGGAGGGGACAGGCATGCTAAAATATAATCGAAGCAAGCCTGTTCTTTGCAGATTTTTAAATATTTCCTGCAACTTTTGTGATATCACACTATGTTATACAGTTGGTGTCATTTATTACACTGAAAATCCTTTTATTCTCGAAATACTAGAGGTCCTTCTTGACCGCTGGGGTCCCTTGTCCTGGCCTGTGGGATGGGGCTGAAACCGGCTCTCTGACATCCCCCGAGGGGTCCCGGATGGCGAGAGGGCGCAACCCAGGCCGAGGGACCCCCCTGGTGCATGATGGGGGCCGGGGAGGGACCGATGGAGGGCTCCAGGGCGTGTCCGGCCCGTCTCGCTCAGGCCCGATTGGCCGGACCCAGCAGCAAGCTCACCTACTGGTCAGAGTGCCTGCCCCCCGGTGGTCAGTGCACGTCATAGCGACTGGTCAACCGGTCGACTGTCTGCCCCTGGTGGTCAGTGCACGTCATAGTGACTGGTCGACCCGTCGACTGTCTGCCCCTGGTGGTCAGTGCACGTCATAGCGACTGGTCGACCCGTCGACTGTCTGCCCCTGGTGGTCAGTGCACGTCATAGCGACTGGTCGACCCGTTGACTGTCTGCCCCCTGGTGGTCAGTGCACGTCATAGCGACTGGTTGACTGGTCGACTGTCTGCCCCCTGGTGGTCAGTGCACGTCACAGCAAGCGGTTGACCGGCCTTAGCATCTCATTAGCCTATTAAGCTTTGTTCGGTTAAACGGCCGTCTGGTCAACCAGACACTTAGCCTGTTAGGCTTTTATTCTATAGGATAGGATGGAACCCGGGTCATTTTGTGGGATTTTTAAAACAACCACCGGGTAAGCTTTGCGTGTGGCTCTTGGGATATTGGAATTCCCGGGCACGGCCGGCAGGCGGGTGGAAACATGTGCGAAGTGTGGGTGCCTGCTGAGGAATGAAAAGATTGCTGCCAGACGTTGTTGTCGGGCGAGGTTGGTGGTGGCATTTCCTGTTTGTCGAGTTTCGTCGGAGTTGGAGGATGAGGACTTGGTTGTTTCGGGGACACAGCGTGCACTCCGAGATCTTCATTGGGACCCTCCTCTCATGCATGTTGTCTGTATACAACCCCGTATGGGCCGCCTGAGACAATCCATCCAGTACCTTCTTTTTTTATTTTTTAAATATATTTTATTGATTTTTTTACAGAGAGGAAGGGAGAGGGATAGAGAGTTAGACACATCGATGAGAGAGAAGCATCGATCAGCTGCCTCCTGCACATCTCCTACTGGGGATGTGCCCGCAACCAAGGTCCATGCCCTTGACCGGAATCGAACCCGGGACCCCTCAGTCCGCAGGCCGACGCTCTATACACTGAGACAAACAGAGTACCTTCTTTTTTTAAATGCATTTTGTTTTTTATTGATTTCAGAGAGGAAGGGAGAGGGAGAGAGAGAAACATCCATGAGGAGAGAGAATCATGGACCAGCTGCCTCCCGCATGCCCCCTACGTGTTGGGGATGGAGCCTGCAACCCGGGCTTGTGCCCTTGACTGGGAATCGAACCCAGGACCCTTGAGTCCGCAGGCTGATGCTCTTTCCACTGAGCCAAACCAGCCAAGGCTTTATATAATTTTATTTTTAAAAAAATATATTTTTAGCGATTTCAGAGATGAAGTGAGAGGGAGAGATGGAAACATCCATGAGGAGAGAGGATCATGGACCGGCTGCCTCCTGCACGCCCCCTACTGAGGTCAAGCCCACAACCTGGGCTTGTGCCCTTGACCGGGAATCGAACCCTGACCTCCTGGTTCCTCGGTCGACGCTCACCACTGAGCCACACTGGTCCGCCCTGGATTTTTCACCGAGGCCCGAGCTCAGGTCTTTGGTGATGGGTCCCTACGCCCCGTGCGGCGCTTAGCTTCCGAGCGCATTCTCACACACCCGGAGGTGGGGGCGGCACGGCCTGAGCCCATTGTATGGATGGGTAAACTGAGGCAAGGCGGGGTTCGATCCTTGGCCAGATGGTTACCGCATGGGGGCCGGGGCCCTGAGCGGGTGTCCGCCCAAGGCCGACCGGGGGTGTGTGGCTTCTTGGCTTTGTGCAGGAAACATTTCCCAGCAAGTGTCCAGGCGGATTTTAAAAGGTGTTTATTGAGGCCGGGGACTGTGAAACGAGGAAGGACCGAGATTAGAAGCAGAAACAGGACAGGGACTGGGTAGGGACGTGAGTTCCCTAAGAAGTCAGAGAGGCCTGGCTGGTGTGGCTCAGCGGTTGAGCATTGACCTAGGCACCAGGAGGTCAGGGTTCGATTCCCGGTCCAGGGCACAGGCCCGGGTTGCAGGCTCGATCCCCAGTGGGGGGCGTGCAGGAGGCGGCCGATTCACGATTCTTTCTCATCATGGACGTTTCTATCTCTCCCTCTCCCTTCCTCTCAATTTGTAATAATAAAAGTGTAATATGCTAATTAGACCGGACAGCCGGACGACCTTTCGGACGTCATTCCCAACGTCCTTCTGGATGAAGCTGTGGTGACTGGGGCCAAGGCTGAGATGGTTAGGGCCGATCAGGCAGGCAGGCGAGTGGTTAGGGGCGATCAGGCAGGCAGATGAGTGGTTAGGGGTGATCAGGCAGGTAGGTAAGTGGTTAGGGGCGATCAGACAGGCAGGTGAGTGGTTAGGGGCGATCAGGCAGGCAGGGGAGTGGTTAGGGGCGATCAGGCAGGCAGGTGAGCGGTTAGGGGCGATCAGACAGGCAGGCGAGTGGTTAGGGGCGATCAGGCAGGCAGGCGAGTGGTTAGGGGCGATCAGGCAGGCAGATGAGTGGTTAGTGGCGATCAGGCAGGCAGGCGAGTGGTTAGGGGCGATCAGACAGGCAGGCGAGTGGTTAGGGGCGATCAGGCAGGCAGGTGAGCGGTTAGGGGCGATCAGACAGGCAGGCGAGTGGTTAGGGGCGATCAGGCAGGCAGGCGAGTGGTTAGGGGCGATCAGACAGGCAGGCGAGTGGTTAGGGGCGATCAGGCAGGCAGGCGAGTGGTTAGGGGCGATCAGGCAGGCAGATGAGTGGTTAGTGGCGATCAGGCAGGCAGGCGAGTGGTTAGGGGCGATCAGACAGGCAGGCGAGTGGTTAGGGGCGATCAGGCAGGCAGGAGAGTGGTTAGGGGCGATCAGACAGGCAGGTGAGTGGTTAGTGGCGATCAGGCAGGCAGGCGAGCGGTTAGGGGCGATCAGGCAGGCAGGTAGAGTGGTTAGGGGTGATCAGGCAGGCAGGGGAGTGGTTAGGGGCGATCAGGCAGGCAGGCGAGTGGTTAGGGGCGATCAGGCAGGCAGGCGAGTGGTTAGGGGCGATCAGGCAGGCAGACGAGTGGTTAGGGGCGATCAGGCAGGCAGGCAGAGTGGTTAGGGGCGATCAGGCAGGCAGGAGAGTGGTTAGGGGCGATCAGGAAGGCAGGCGAGTGGTTAGGGGCGATCAGGCAGGCCGGCCAGCAGTTGGGAGCCAGTGGTCCCGGATTGCGAGAGGGTGCAGGTCAGGCTGAGGAACCCCCTTCCCCTCCCAATGCATGAATTTTGTGCCCCGGGCCTCTAGCAAAAATATATGAAAAGTAAAAGAAGTCAGAGAAAAGGGGTCCTTGGGGGTCACGGTAGGGGTTTTGCCTGAGATGAACTGCTAAGGACCGCTGCTCCCCTGGTTGCCAACCTTTTGGGGTTCCTTAGAGTCAGGAGGTGCCTGGCTTTGGGGAAAGCAGGGGAGGGGAGAGGTGGGTGTGTGATCCCGGCAGAGAGAGGGCAGCCTGACAACTTCCTTCTGACGGGATTTTAAGGCTGGGCGTTCGGCCCCATCCGGTGTAGCTCAGTGGATAGAGCCTCGGTCTGCAGACCAAAGGGTCCCGGGTTCGATTCCGCTCAAGGGCACATACCTCGGTTGCAGGCTCCTCCCCGGCCCGGGCCCTGGTCGGGGCGCGTGCGGGAGGCACCCCATCGATGTGTTTCTCTCTGTCTTTCTCTCTCTCTCCCTCTCTCTCTAAAAGCAAAATGGAAAATTATCCTCCGGTTTTGGCCCCATCCCGCAGGCCAGGCCAAGGGACCCCACGGGTGCACGAATTCGTGCACCGGGCCTCTAGTAAAATCAATCAATCAATCAATCAAACAAACAAAACAACAATACTGGTCGTGTATGGGAGGATCTCCGTAGAATATTCACCAGCTTTCTGCTGATGTTTCTACAAGAGATTTATTCCGTTCACTGCATCTGTCCTGGGGCGTGGTCAGCCCAAATGGCACTTAACTGGGTCTCTGCTCTCCGTCTCCCGGAGTCGGGTGATTGAAGCAATTTACTCTCTGGGTGAGGAGACGTGCAGGCCATTTCCTCTGTTTATTTATTTAGTTTTTAAAAGTTGGTTTCAGAGCGGAAGGGAGAGGGAGAGAGAGAGAAACATCCATGATGAGAGAGAGAATCACGGACCGGCTGCCTCCAGCACGCCCCCCGCTGGGGATGGAGCCTGCAACCCGGGCCTGTGCCCTTGACCGGGAATCGAACCGTGACCTCCTGGCCCATAGGTCAGCACTCCACCACTGAGCCACACCAGCCGGTCTCTATTCCCCTTCTTTCCTCTTAAGCCCTCCACCGTTCTTGGCTGGAATCCGTGGGTGGGTATGGTGTTTGCCGCCCTAATGGGTCATTGAACCAGCTGGTTGTCGCCTGGCCCATCCACGGGGCTGAGGCCGTCCAGTTATTTAGGGCAAGGATGCTCAAGGGGTGATGTATGCAGGTGTGGGCGGGAGAACTGGATTCAGGAGGTGGGTGAGCCCCTGGGGAGCTGGGAACCCCGTCTTTGAAGAAGCCCCATTGTTGGAGATGCTGAGAGATGATAGGAGAGCGTCCGGCCATCTGGTTGACCCATTAGCTGAGCCTCTTGGATTCCAGACACAGGGTGCCCCGGGGGTAGGGGGTGTGAAGGGGTTGCTGTGTGGATCTCCACTCAATGGAACAGCCCCCAACACGTGCAGGCCAGAAGGGACACCCCTCAGGTGGGGATGTTGAAGGTAGACATTCCCAAGGTGGGGAAGACGGGGACCCCAAGGGACATGTGGGAATATTTGGAGTTAGGTGTGGGTGTCATGGCTGGGAATGGGGGGCTGCTATCATCAAGTAGGAGGAAGTGGTGGGTGTGTTGAATGTCCGTCGACGCACAGGAATGGCCCCCAAACCAGGGAGTGAATGATTCACCCCCTAGTGTGACTGGTGCTGGGGCTCCAAACGCCGGCCTTAGCACGAGAGACTCGGTCATCCGTCTCCCCTGTGATCTGTCAATCATCGATGCATGACCTTTCAGTCATCCATCTCTGCTATCAATCATCTCGCTATGCATCTGTCATCTATCATCTATGATGTGTCTATCCATCTGTTATTTATTTATCTGTTTAGCTATCCATCATCCACCTATTCATTATCTATCATCTATCTATCTATCCATCCATTCATCATCTATCTATCATATATGATCTACCAGTCATCTATCAATCTATCTATGCATCTATCTATCTAATCTATCATCTATCTATCCATCCATCAACTATTTACCAATCTATCATCTACATATCCATTCATCTATTATCTATCTACCTATGTATGTATGTATGGATCTATCTATCTATCTATCTTTTATCTATCCATCATCTACCTATCTACCCATCTATCATCTACCTATCTACCTACTTGTCTATCATCTATATCTATCATCTATCTATATCTATATTTCTATCTATCTATATCTATCTATCTATATCTATCTATGTATCATGTATCTATCTATCTATCTATCTATCTATCTATCTATCTATCTATCTATCATCATCATCTACCTATCTATTCATCTATCACCTAACTATTCATCATCTACCTATCTATCATATATCTATTTATCTATCTATATCTTTCATCTATTCCTTTATATCTATCCTTCAGAAAAGCCTGCTTTTGCATGAGACTCTATCATCCCTCTCACTTATATATGATCTTCTAATCATCTGTCTCATCTATGAATTATCTATCTATCTATCTATCTATCTATCTATCTATCTAATCTATATATATCCAGCCATTATCTATTTATCCATCATCTACCCAGCTACATATTTATCTACAATCTATCCATTTATACATCTATCTTTCATGTATTTATATCTATCTATCTATCTATCTATCTATCTATCTAATCTATATATATCCAGCCATTATCTATTTATCCATCATCTACCCAGCTACATATTTATCTACAATCTATCCATTTATACATCTATGTTTCATGTATTTATATCTATCTATCTGTCTATTATTTATCTATAGGGTACTATCATCTATCTATTATATCTATCTATCTATCTATCTATCTATCTATCTATCTATCTATCTACCTATCCTATCATCTATCTATTATCTATCTACCATCTATCTATCTATCTCCCTAACTATGTATCATCTATCTACCTATCTGTCTAGAAACCAAAATTTATTTCAAGAAATGAACTTATAAGATGGTGTTGGGCTGGCAGGTCCAACATTTGGACACTCAGGCAGGATTTGACCTTGCCACCTGGAGTCCAAATTCAAGGCGGGGGGCAGGGAGGGTGTGGTTGAGGATCTCCGGGGCCCTGGGGATGGGTTGGGTCAACTGGACCATGTCCTGTTCACACCATGGACTTCCAAAGTGAAGTCCCAGCCTGGCCAGTGTGGCTCAGTGGTTGAGCGTCCACCTATGAACCAGGAGGTCACGGTTCGATTCCCGGTCAAGGGCACATGCCCGGGTTAGGGGCTCCATCCCCAGTAGGCGGCGTGCAGGAGGCGGCCGATCCATGATTCTCTCTCACCATTGATGTTTCTCCCTTCCTCTCTGAGATCCATAAAATATATATTAAAACAAACAAACAAACAAAAAATGAGGTGCAAGACCAGCAGCACCCACACCCCCTGGGAACTGGGGAAAGAGACACTCACCCTCAGCCACACCTGCTGGACTGGAATCTGCAGGCACCTAGATTCCAGGTGACTTGCACGTCTGGCTTGAAGGGCCCAAGAGGTGCCTAGGCAGAAGCCCAGAGGCTCATGGGACAGGTGGTGGGTGCAGCCAGCACCCGGGGTGTGCCCTGGCTTCAAACAGGGGGTCACACCCTTTTATTTTCCATCTTAGTCTCAGGGTGGGGCGGCTGCTTCTGTTCTATTCCCTCAGGCCGTCCAACCAGTGACTCCATGAAGGTTGAGCAACTTCTTTCTTTTCTTTTTCTTTTCTTCCAAAATATGTTCTGTCCGGCCAGCATGGCTCAGTGGTTGAGTGTCGACCTATGAACCAGGAGGTCCCGGGTTTGATTCCAGTCAAGGGCACATGCCCGGGTTGTGGGCTCGATCCCCAGTAGGACACGTGCAGGAGACGGCCGATCCATGATTCTCTCTCGTCATGGATGTTTCTATCTCTCTCTCTCCCTTTCCCTTCCTCTCTGAAATCAATAAAAATATATTTAAAAAAAACCCCAAAACAAAAGCCCTAGCCGGTTTGGCTCAGTGGATAGAGCATCAGCCTGTTGACTGAAGGGTCCTGGGTTTGATTCCCGGTCAAGGGCACCTGCCTGGGTTGTGAGCTCGATCCCCAGTAGGGCGCGTGCAGGAGGCAGCCGATCCATGATTCTCTCTCATCATTGATATTTCTCTCTCTCTCTCTCTCTCTCCCTTCCTCTCTCTGAAATCAATATATATATATATATATATATATATATATATATATATATATATATATACACACACACACAGTGGGGCCTTGACTTACGAGTTTAATTCATTCTGAGACCAAGCTTGTTAAGGAGCTCATTAACTCAAATTACTCTATCAACTCAAACAAAAAATCGGCCAAGAGACAGCTGGTATCTCAAGAAACTCGTTAGTCGGGACACTTGTGAGTCAAGGCCCCACTGTATGTATGTGTATGTATGTGTATGTATGTGTGTGTGTGTGTGTATATATATACAAACACACACATATATATACACACACACATATATACACATATATATACATATTAAAATGAAAGAAACCATGATATTGCCTTTGTGAAAGTTCTGCCTGCTTCCAAATTCATGTCATCTGGCTCTGGCAGGGTAGCTGAGTTGGTTAGAGCACCGATGAGTGGGCCAACAAATCTATGTTTCTTCCTCTCCCCTCCTTATGTCTCCTCTAAAACAAGATACAATTTTAAAAAAGAGAGAAAGAAATCAGGATGACATGGGCTTTGGTCTTTCTGAGTAAATCTCCTTGGTAACATGAAGAAGAAGAAGAAAAAGAAGAAGAACAAGAACAAGAACAACAACAAGAAAAAGAAGAACAAAAACAAGAAAAAAACAAGAACAAGAACAACAACAAGAAGAACAACAACAAGAAGAACAGGAAGAAGAAAACAAAAGACAATTGTCTTAAAGGGACAGTTGTTCTAAAAGAAATCTCTCTATATAAAAGCCTAAGAGACCATTGGTACAGAACCACAGGAACGACCGCTCGCTATGACGTGCACTGACCACCAGGGGGCAGACTCTCATGCAGGAGCTGCACCCTGGTGGTCAGTGTGCTCCCACAGCCAACCTCCACTGGCCAGCCGGCCAACCTCCAGTGGTCCCTCCCCCCAGCCCGCAGGCCCCGATTGCCAACCTCCTGGTCTCTCCCCCTGGATGGCAGGCCCCGATTGGGGCCGGGCCCTGAGCTGGGACAGGGAACCGGGGGATGGGGGTGGTGGCGGACACGGGAGGTGAGGGAAGGACAATGGGGAGAGGCAGGGAGGTGGGGAACCTTATCGCCCCTGCTCGCTGGCCAGGCCTAGGGACCCCATCTGTGCATGAATTTCATGCACCGGGCCTCTAAAAAAATATAAAACTCTGCCTATGTCTGCCAGTGGGTGGTGTGCCCCAGGCGGAAGCAATCAACAAGAATTAAATTCTGTGGTGTGTACATTCTGTTGGTAACAGGTCTAACTGCGGCCAGGGCTTTAGATAGTAATGGTGTTTTTCTTTCCTTTCTCCTCACCACCCCTCCCACTTTCTCAGAGTTTGCCTGGGGCTAACTTGGCCCTTTAGGTCCAAAGTAAATAATTCAGTGGCTCCTGGAAGCTGCCAGAGACCTTGCTCTGGTTTCTGTGGTCTGTTCTGTGGGCAGCAGCTATGGTCATGCAGAGTGTCTGCCCCAGGCGATATTATTATTGCAAACTAGAGGCTCGGTGCATGAAATTCATGCCCCAGTGGGGGTCCCTGAGCCCAGCCTGCGCCCTCTCGCAGTCCGGGAGCCCTCGGGGGATGTCCGACTGATGGCTTAGGCCCGCTCCCCGTGAGCCCGGCTTCTGGCTGAGCGGCGCTCTCCCTATGGGAGCGCACTGACCACCAGGGGGCAGCTCCTGCATTGAGCATCTGCCCCCTGGTGGTCAGTGCGTGTCATAGCGACAGGTCGTTCCACCATTTGTTCGATTTGCATATTAGCCTTTTGTGATATAGGATGGATTTTTATTGATTTCACAGGGGAAGGGAGAGGGAGGGAGAAAGAGAAACATCTACGATGAGAGAGAATCATGGACCGGCTGCCTCCTGCACGCCCCCTACTTGGGGATCGAGCCCGCAACCCGGGCCTGTGCCCTTGACCGGGAATCGAACCCGGGACCCTTCAGTCTGCAGGCCGACGCTCTATCCACTGAGCCACACCGGCTAGAGCTTTGCTCTTCTCTTGTCTATGTAATAGCCCCCCATAAGGCCAGCACTGCCATCCTAAAACATTTGAGGGTGCTTCCTTCTCAGGCATTTCCGGACCCGGAAACTGTGGTTTTGATTAAACTGTGGAGTTAGCTAAGCAAAGGGGGGAGGGGTGGAAGAAAAGAAAAAAAGCAAATGAGAAACAGATGTCCAGTTTTATTTTTTTTTAAAAAAAAATATATATATTTTAGCCCTGGCTGGTTTGGCTCAATGAATAGCGCATCGGCCTGCGGACTGAAGGGTTGAAGTGTCCCGGGTTCGATTCCCGGTCAAGGGCACATGCCCCGGTTGTGGGCTCGATCCCCAGTTGGGGGCGTGCAAGAGGCGGCCGATCCATGATTCTCTTTCCTCATGGATGTCTCTCTCTCTCCTTCTCCCTTCCTCCTTGAAATCAATAAAAATATATTCAAAAATATATAAATATATGTATGCATTTATATCAGAGAGGGAGAGAGAGAGAGAAACATCCATGATGAGAGAGAATCATGGACCGGCCGCCTCCTGCACGCCCCCTGCTGGGGATCGAGCCCGCAACCCGGGCCTGTGCCCTTGACCGGGACTCGAACCCGGGACCTCCTGATTCCTAGGTCGACGCTCTAGCCATTGAGCCACACCAGCCAAGGCTTTGCCCTGATCTTGTCTGTCTAACTCCCTCCTCTAACCCCGCCCCCTACCCCCACCCCCCAAGACCAGAACAGGCTACTTCCTCCGGAAACAGGACTTGTGGGTTTCATTAAACCGCAGAGCAAGCTAAGCAAAAAAAAAAAAAAAAAAGAAAAAAAAGAAAGAAAAAATGCAAATGAGAAACAGCTGGTGAGCCAAGTCCTAGCCAGTGTGGCTCAGTGGTTAGCGCGTCAGCTTGTGGCCTGAAGGGACCCGGGTCAAGGGCACGTACCTGGGTTGCGGGCTCCATCCCCAGTGGGGGGCGTGCAGGAGGCGGCCGATCCATGATTCTCTCTCTTCGTGGATGTTTCTCTCTCTCTCTCTCTCCCTCTCCCTTCCTCTCTGAAATCAATAAAAATATAAAAATGTGCGTAAGGACAGTTTTGCCTCCTAATTCCCCTTCTTACCCCCACGCATGGAGCCCCAACAATCACTGTGGGTGACTCGGGGGATCTCCCTGACCCAGGGACCCCTGTCCCAGGTGGGGGATCCTGCCAAGGCGTGGGCTGCAAAGTTGGGGAGCCCCCGGGGTTGGGGGAGGTGGTGCCCACGGCGACCCTGCCAGCCTGCAGCAGTGGACACGGGCCTCATGCCCGGTGCGTGCAACTGGCTGGAGACGCCTGGGTTGTGAAGGCAGCGAGGTGGTTGGAACCCCAACCCCCTCCTCTCGCGCCCCATGCGCGTGCGTCACGGTCACACCACCCTCCCTGGTGCGTAACCCTGACACCCACAAACCGCGGCTCTTGCTTCCTTAGCAACCCCAGCACTTGCGAGGCCCAAGGAGGCAGCTGGAAAAGGGACACGGAAGGGGCCGCGCAAAGGCGAGAGGGGCGCATTCTGCCAACTTAGGCCTGGCTGATAGGGGGGCTCAGGTCGCCAAGGACGCACGGACCGCCCTCTCCGGAATTGGCCCCGTGTGCGCGCTCTGGGGACAACCCGCCCGGGGCCTCTCAGCGCGTTGCGCAAAGGCACTTCGGACAGGCCTGGGGTGGGGTGGGGTGGGGTGGGGGTAGGGAGGGACCCGCCATACGGAGGCCTGGGAGGACCTGGGACCTGGGAGTGGCCGGCACACAGCGCGCAGGACCCGGTTTGGCACCGCTTTACGCGCCTCTTTGGAGCGATGGCGATTGCGCCCTAGACCCTCTGGATTTGGCCTCGCAAGCGCTTCCGAGGACAAGGGGGCAAGGAGGGCGCTGCGCAAAGGCGAGATGGGAACCCCGTGCAAACTGAGGCTGGATGTGAGGGGATCCCCACGCCCCCACCCCCCACCCCCACATCGCCATCAACGCGCGCATCTCCGTCTTTGGTGGGCGCTTGGCAAAGCTCGGAGAGGGCGCATTCTGCAAACTGAGGCTGGATCCGTGAGGAGGAATCCCGCGTCGCCGGGAATGCATGTGCCCTGGGCCAGAATCGAACCCGGGACCCTTCAGTCCACAGGCCGATGGTCTATCCACTGAGCCACATGGTCTATTCGCTTAAAAAATACATTTATATTTTTTATTGATTTTAGAGAGAGGAAGGGAGATGGGGGAGAGAAACATCCATGATGAGAGAGAGAATCATGGATCGGCTGCCTCCTGCACGCCCCCTGCTGGGAATCGAACCGGTGACCTCCTGGTTCATAGGTCGATGCTCAACCACTGAGCCACACCGGCCGGGCTGTGTGTGTGGGGGGGGGGGGTGGGGGGTTCTGGACAAGGAATCAGGGACCATGGTTATTGCATCTTGGGGTGACTTATGCCCTGTGTCTTGCCCCCACAGGACAAGATGACTTTGACTTGGCTGACGCTCTCGACCCAGGTAGGTACCCCAATATTGAGGGGGTGGGGGTTTGGGGGGGTTTGGGGGGAGGGTTAAGAAGGGGGTGTGTTTCCCACGAGACTGGAGACGCCTGTGAGCAGGTCTTGGCCAAGGGACATCTTGAATGTGGGGTTCATTCCGTCTCCTGCCTCCGTCCGTCTGAGCTGCTCAGGGCTGTATCCTGGGTGCTTGCTGCTGGTTTTCGCTATTTTTTTTTTTAATGGAAAATTTCCATCTTTTCATGTTCGATTTATTTTTTTTTAAAATATATTTTTATGGATTTTAGAGAGAAAGGAGAGAGAGAAACATCCATGAGGAGAGAGAACCATGGACCGGCCGCCTCCTGCACGCCCCCCACTGGGGATGGAACCCAAAACCCGGGCCTGTGCCCTTGACCGGGACTCGAACCCAGGACCCTTCAGTCCGCAGGCTGACGCGCTATCCACTGAGCCAAACAGCCTTAGTTTTAAATGTCGCTGAATTTTTTCTTGGTTCTCAGGGGCCATCCCGGTACCGAATATGAAATCACAATTTCTTTCTTTTTATTTTTTTTTCAATTTGATTCTGAGAGCCAAGGAATCTATACGTTTTTCTTTATTGTTTAATGAGACGTTTTCATCAAAAGCGTTTTAATCAAAAATTTTCTTTTAATCAAAAAATATTTTAATCCATTATTTTAATAAGAATTGTTTTAATCAATTATTTTAATAAAAATTATTTTAATCAAAAAATTTTTAATGTCCTCCTGATATTTGAAACACATCTATTGGTCGCCTCCTGCCTCAAGCCTCCAACAGCGGTCCATGCCTTTGGCTGGATTCGAACCCGCAACGCTGCCGTCTGCAGGCTGATGCTCTATCCACTGAGCCAAACTGGCCAGGACTGAATTTTTCTTTTTTCTTTTTCTTAGAGATAATGGAAGGGAGAGAGGAAGGGGGTGGACAGAGAAAGAGAGAGAGAGAGAGATCCATGATGAGAGAGAATCATGCATCGGCTGCCTCCTGCACGCCCCCTACTGGGGGTGGAGCCCACAACCCGGGCCTGTGCCCTTGATAGGGATTCGAACCCGGGACCTCCTGAGTGCCAACATCCTTTTAAAAAAGCTACTCACACTTCTTTCCTTCATGCTGATTGTGTGTGTGTTCTGTCTTTTATTTACAGACCCGACCAAGAAGCCAGGCTCAGGTGAGTGGTGACCTGGCTGGGCTTACCTGAGCCATGTGTGGGCGGGTCTCTATAGGCTGTGGTGTGTGTGCCACCGGTTGGAGCGTCTGCCCCCTGGTGGTCAGTGCACATCATAGCGACTGGTCGACCGTCTGCCCCCTGGTGGTCAGTGCACGTCACAGCGACTGGTCGACTGTCTTCCCCCTGGTGGTCAGTGCACGTCACAGCGACTGGTCGACTGTCTGCCCCCTGGTGGTCAGTGCACGTCATAGCGACTGGTCAGAGGTCTGCCCCCTGGTGGTCAGTGCATGTCACAGCGACTGGTCAATTGTCTGCCCCCTGGTGGTCAGTGGATGTCATAGCGACTGGTCGACTGTCTGCCCCCTGGTGGTCAGTGCATGTCATAGCGACTAGTCAGAGGTCTGCCCCCTGGTGGTCAGTGCATGTCACAGCGACTGGTCAATTGTCTGCCCCCTGGTGGTCAGTGGATGTCATAGCGACTGGTCGACAGTCTGCCCCCTGGTGGTCAGTGCATGTCATAGCGACTAGTCAGAGGTCTGCCCCCTGGTGGTCAGTGCATGTCACAGCGACTGGTCAATTGTCTGCCCCCTGGTGGTCAGTGCACGTCACAGCGACTGGTCGACTGTGTGCCCCCTGGTGGTCAGTGGATGTTATAGCGACTGGTCGACAGTCTGTCCCCTAGTAGTCAGTGCACGTCATAGCGATTGGTTGACAGGCTGCCCCCTGGTGGTCAGTGCACGTCATAGCGACAGGTCGACCGTCTGCCCCCTGGTGGTCAGTGCATGTCATAGCGACTGGTCGACTGTCTGCCCCCTGGTGGTCAGTGCACGTCATAGCGACTGGTCGACTGTGTGCCCCCTGGTGGTCAGTGCACCTCATAGCGATTGGTCGACCGTCTGCCCCCTGGTGGTCAGTGCACGTCACAGCTACTGGTCGACTGTCTGCCCCCTGGTGGTCAGTGCACGTCATAGCAAGCAATTGAGCAGCCTTAGCATATCATTAGCATATTACGCTTTGATTGGTTGAATCGCCGACCAGACACTCAGCCTATTAGACTTTTACTACATAGAAGTGTGCACGTGTGTGAGAAAAAGATATAAGTGATTGATGGCCAGATATCAGACGTGACAAGAAAACCTTAGTCATTGGGGACATGCCATTGGGAATCACAGCGAAACTTCACCGATTTCTTCCTGGGGGTGCGGGTGGAGGGGGGCATTCACGCCCTGTGGTATCCGCTCTCTTGTTCATGGCTGCGTACTATTCCACTGCGTGGACGACAGCACGTGTTAGTGGAGATTTGGACACGTCTGAGCCCTGGTGCCTTGCTGGTGGGGATGTCCGATGGGACAGCCGACGTGAGAAATAACCTAGAATAGTTCTTTAGAAAAAATAATGGCGACATAGAGTGACCCCATGATATAGCAATTTTACGCCAAGGTGTGTGTGTGTATATATATATATATATATATATATATATATATATATATATATATATAGTAGAGGGTGTCCCAAAATTCACGCAAGATTTGAATTCTGCATGACCATTAACAACAACAACAAAAATAAATAAAAGCTTAATTTTACTTGGTTTATTGAGTCAGATTCTAATATCTGTTGCCCTTGGATGTCAATCGCTTTGATTCGATTAGCATCACCAAGTACCAATGATGGCCCAGGAGCAGGGACAAGGAAGACCAATGGAGACCGCGGCTTTGCGTCTGTGCCAGCAAAGCTGTGGAGGCCGTGAACCCAATGTGCTATTCCATACATAAACCCTAGACTGTGTCCTTTAGGAATCAATCAGAAATTTACAGTTTTTAATGATAAACCTGTGTTTTCTGTCAAAATTACTTCTTGCGTGAATTTTGGGACTATATATATATATATATATATATATATATATATATATATCCCTGAAAACACAGGGATTCCGACAAAACTGTGTACAGATGTGCGCATAGCAGTGTGACAAGAGCCGAAAAGTGGGGACAATCCCGGTGTCCGTCCATGGGCCGATGGGTAAATGAATGGGGGTCCGTCCACACAGTGGAATATTACGCAGCCATGAACAGGAGTGAGGCTCTGACTGGCTACCGTGTGGATGAGCCTCAAGCACATGATGCTCAAGGGACATAAGCCAGACACAGAGACACAAATGCTGGAGAATTCCGCTTATATAAAATGCCCGGAATAGGCATTCCTGCCAGGATGTTTTATTTTATGTTTTAAATATAATATTTTTTATTGATTTCAGAGAGAGGAAGGGAGAGGGAGAGAGTGAGAGAAACATCCATGATGAGAGAGAATCATGGACCGGCTGCCTCCCGCACGCCCCCCACGCTGGGGATTGAGCCGGCCACCTGGGCATGTGCCCTTGACCGGGAATCGAACCCTGACCTCCTGGTTCCTAGGTTGATGCTCAACCACTGAGCCACACCGGCCGGGCGACAGTGATGTCATTATTTTCCAGGCTGCTTCTAAGAAAAGGAGATATTTTCATTCCTCTTCTAAAATCATGGCGTCTTTTTCTCCGCAGACATCTACCCGAAGCCGAAACCCCCGTATCCCCCGCAGCCCGGAAATCCTGATACCAGTGGAAGTAAGGACCCTCATTCCTTCCTTCATTTCTTTCTTTTTCTTCTCTTTTTTAAGAAACAAACTTTTTACTAGAGGCCCCGGTGCACGAATTCGTGCACCAGTGGGGTCCCTCGGCCTGGCCGGCGGGATGGGGCCGAAACCGGCTCTCTGACATCCCCCGAGGGGTCCCGGATGGCGAGAGGGTGCAGGCCAGGCCGGGGGACCCCACTGGTGCACGATCCGGCCGGGGAGGGACCATGGGAGGGCTCCAGGGCGTTTCCGGCCCGTCTCGCTCAGTCCTGATTGGCCAGACCCCAGCAGCAAGCTCACCTACCAGTTGGAGTGTCTGCCCCCCAGTGGTCAGTGCACGTCATAGCGACCTATCGACTGTCTGTCCCCTGGTGGTCAGTGCACGTCATAGCGACCTATCGACTGTCTGTCCCCTGGTGGTCAGTGCACGTCATAGCGACCTATCGACTGTCTGTCCCCTGGTGGTCAGTGCACGTCATAGCGACTGGTTCACTGTCTGCCCCCTGGTGGTCAGTGCACGTCATAGCAATTGGTTGACTGTCTGCCCCCTGGTGGTCAGTGCACGTCATAGCGATTGGTCGACTGTCTGCCCCCTGGTGGTCAGTGCACGTCATAGCAATTGGTCGACTGTCTGCCCCCTGGTGGTCAGTGCACGTCATAGCAATTGGTTGACTGTCTGCCCCCTGGTGGTCAGTGCACATCATAGCAATTGGTTGACTGTCTGGCCCCCTGGTGGTCAGTGCACGTCATAGCAATTGGTCGACTGTCTGCCCCCTGGTGGTCAGTGCACGTCATAGCAATTGGTCGACTGTCTGCCCCCTGGTGGTCAGTGCATGTCATAGCGATTGGTTGACTGTCTGCCCCCTGGTGGTCAGTGCACATCATAGCAATTGGTCGACTGTCTGCCCCCTGGTGGTCAGTGCACATCATAGCAATTGGTCGACTGTCTGCCCCCTGGTGGTCAGTGCACGTCATAGCAATTGGTCGAGCGGCCTTAGCATATCATTAGCATGTGACGCTTTGATTGGTTGAACGGCCGACCAGACGACCGGACACTTAGCATATTAGGCTTTTGTTATATAGGATATTTTTCTTGATTTCAAAGAGGAAGGGAGAGGGAGGGAGACAGAGAGAGAGGAACATCCATGATGAGAGAGAATCATGGATCGGCTGCCTCCTGCACGCCCCCTGCTGGGCATCGAGCCCGCAACCCGGGCATCGGTATTTTGCGTGATTGGTTCGTCGTTGGAGGGTGTCCGTCCTTAGCTTCCTAAATTCCCCTTTGCGTCTGCCCACAGACATCTACCCAAGACCCAAGCCACCGCCCCCTCGGCCACAGCCTGGCTACCCCGACGGTGGAGGTAAGAACGGCGACGACTGGGGCTCATTTCATTTTGTTGTTGTTGTTGTTAATCTTTGCCCGAGGATATTGTCCCGTTGATTTTTAGAGACAGTGGGAGAGAGAGGGGGAGGGAGAGACAGAGAGAGACATCGATGTGAGAGAGACGCATCGATGGGCTGCCTCCTGCACGCTCCCCGACCAACCCTGGGCTGGGGAGGAGCCTGCAACCGAGGTACGTGCCCTTGACCGGAATCGAACCCGGGACCCTTCAGTCTGCAGGCCGACGCTCTATCCACTGAGCCACACCAGCTAGAGCTGCATATATATATATAATGTTTTTATTTTAAAAATTTTTACATACAAAAAACATTAATATTTCAAAAAACGATTTTAAATATAATAATGTTACATGCAACGAGCATTAATATTTCACGAAACACGATTTTCAATTTAATAATGTTACACGCAATGAACATGAATATCTCAAGTCACGTGGATTCTTTATGAAAAAAAAACAGAAGAGGAAGGGGTGCTGACCTTGGCCTTTATGTCGATACATTTTACAGCAATTCATCAACCCTAAGAAGCAAACACCTTACCAGGCAAAAGCAGTGTGCAGCCGGCTACGCCGAGGGCTTCCGGAAACTTCCGGAAGCTTCCAGAAAGTTCTGGAAAGTTCTGGAAGTTTCTGGAATGTTCTGGAAGGTTCTGGAAGCTTCCAGCAAGCTCCTTAGGGAGTTTGGCTGGACACAAATTCATCTCGCCCAGTAGGGGTCGCTAAAAGCAAGGAGTAAAGTTCAAGGCAGCAGGTCATTCATTAAAGAGCAACACCAGACACTTAGGGATTAATTCAGGGGGGAAAAAAGAAGTAAAAAAAAAAAAAAATCCTTGAGTGATAATTTAAAAAAACAACAACAAATAATCAATAAAAATGAAAATAACTAAAACGAATAGCTGTTTTTTTGTTTGTTTTGTGTGTTTTATAAAAGGAGTTCATTGCCTGGCTAGATGGTGGCTCAGTGGTTAGCGTCGACCTAGGAACCAAGAGGTCCCGGGTTCGATTCCCGGTCAAGGGCACAGGCCCGGGTTGTGGGCTCCATCCCCAGCAGGGGGCGTGCAGGAGGCGGCCGGTCCATGATTCTCTCTCATCGCGATGTTTCTCTCTCTGCCTCTTGCTTCCTCTCTCGCAAAACAATACACATTTTTAAAAGGAAAAGATTTCGCCCCATAAAACGGGAGGTGCTTTCCCCCTAATATCGGCTCCTGACGTTGATAAGCCGTCGACCAGCGTTTGCGATAACCCTGACCTTCAGAAGGTTAACGGAGGTGTTGATTTTACAAATATGTGAGCTTCACTGTCTTTTTAAAAATATATATTTTTATTGATTTCAGCGAAGAAGAGAGAGAGAAACATCCATGATGAGAGAGAATCCTGGACCGGCTGCCTCCTGCACGCCCCCTGCTGGGGATCGAGCATGCAACCCGGGCTTGTGCCCTTGACCGGGAATCGAACCCGAGACCTTGCAATCTGCAGGCTGAGGCTCTATCCACTGAACCACACCAGCCCGGGCATGAATATCTGATTTTTATTTATTTATGTTAATTTTTGTTAATGCATTTTATTGATTTTTTTTTCCGGAGAGGAAGGGAGAGGGACAGAGAGTTAGAAACATCGATGAGAGAGAAGCATCGATCAGCTGCCTCCTGCACGCCCCCCACTGGGGATGTGCCCGCAACCCAGGTCCATGCCCTTGATCGGGAATCGAACCCGGGACCCTTCAGTCCGCAGGCCGGCGCTCTATCCACTGAGCCACACCGGTCAGGGCCGTATCTGGTTTTTGAAAGGGGTGCTCTGAGCAGCCACTACGAATCCCCGATGACATTGCTCTGTGCTTCGGCCCGATCAATAGCGCGATTGGTTCGTCGTTGCAGGGTGTCCGTCCTTAGCTTCCTAAATTGACCTTTGCGTCTTCCCACAGACATCTACCCAAGACCAAAGCCACCGCCCCCTCGGCCACAGCCTGGCTACCCCGACGGGGGAGGTAAGACCAGAAACGACTGGGGTTCATTTCATTTTTGTTGTTGTTCTTGTTAATCCTCAACCCGGGATATTTTTGCATTGATTTTAAGGGAGAGAGGGAGAGACAGAGAGACACATCGATGGGTTGCCTCCTGCACGCGCCCCGACCAGGCCCTGGGCCGGGGAGGAGCCTGCAACCGAGGTACATGCCCTTGACGGGAATCGAACCCGGGACCCTTCAGTCCACAGGCCGACGCTCTACCCACTGAGCCACACCGGCCAGGGCGCATTTCATTTTATTTATTTACTAGAGGCCTGGTGCACGAAATTCCTGTGCAGGGGCGGGGGGTGGCTCTCAGGCCGGCTGGCACCGTCTGTAATCCAGGGCCACTTGGGGGTCAGCCCTAAATCAGCAATCGTACGTCCCTTTCACAATCCGGGTCTGCTGGCTCCTAACGGTTCGCCTGCCTGCCTTCCGCATCGCCCCTAACTGCCTCCCCTGCCGGACTGATCGCCCCTAACCGCCCTCCCCTGCCGTCCTGATCGGCCCTAACCGCCCTCCCCTGCCGGCCTGATCGCCCCTAACCGCCCTCCCCTGCCGGCCTGATCGCCCCCAACCGCCCTCCCCTGCCGGCCTGATCGCCCCCAACCGCCCTCCCCTGCCGGCCTGATCGCCCCCAACCGCCCTCCCCTGTCGGTCTGATCGCCCCTAACCGCCCTCCCCTGCCGGCCTGATCGCCCCCAACCGCCCTCCCCTGTCGGTCTGATCGCCCCTAACCGCCCTCCCCTGCTGGCCCGATCGCCCCTAACCGCCCTCCCCTTCTGGCCTGATCGCCCCTAACCGCCCTCCCCTTCTGGCCTGATCGCCCCTAACTGCTCTCCCCTGCCGGCCTGATCGCCCCTAACCGCCCTCCCCTGCCGGCCTGATCGCCCCTCACCGCCCTCCCCTGCTGGCCTGATCGCCCCTAACCGCCCTCCCCTGCTGGCCTGATCGCCCCTAACCGCCCTCCCCTGCCGGCCTGATCGCCCCTAACCGCCCTCCCCTGCTGGCCTGATCGCCCCTAACCGCCCTCCCCTGCCGGCCTGATCGCCCCTAACCGCCCTCCCCTTCCGTCCTGATCGCCCCTAACTGCCCTCCCCTGCCGGCCTGATCGCCCCTAACCGCCCTACCCTGCCGGCCTGATCGCCCCTAACTGCCCTCCCCTGCCAGCCTGATCGCCCCTAACTGCCCTCCCCTGCCGGCCTGATCGCCCCTAACTGCCCTCCCCTGCCGGCCTGATCGCCCCCAACTGCTCTCCCCTGCCGGCCTGATCGCCCCTAACTGCCCTCCCCTGCCGGCCTGATCGCCCCTAACTGCCCTCCCCTGCCGGCCTGATCGCCCCCAACTGCTCTCCCCTTCTGGCCTGATCGCCCCTAACTGCTCTCCCCTGCCGGCCTGATCGCCCCTAACCGCCCTCCCCTGCTGGCCTGATCACCCCTAACCGCCCTCCCCTGCCGGCCTGATCGCCCCTAACCGCCCTCCCCTGCCGGCCTGATCGTCCCTAACTGCCCTCCCCTGCCGGCCTGATTGCCCCTAACTGCCCTCCCCTGCCGGCCTGATCGCCCCTAACTGCCCTCCCCTGCCGGCCTGATCGCCCCCAACTGCCCTCCCCTGCCGGCCTGATCGCCCCTAACTGCCTCCCCTGCTGGCCTGATCACCCCTAACCCCTCTGCCTCAGCCCTGCCACCGTGGCTTGGTCTGGAAGGTCGTCCCGAAGACGTCTTGTCTATCCAGTCTAATTAGCATATCCCCTTTTATTAGTACAGATTTTTTATTTTTAATTAAAAAATATATTTTTATTGATTTCAGAGAGGACAGGAGAGGGAGAAACATCCGTGATGAGAGAGAATCATGGACCGGCCGCCTCCTGCACGGCCCCGACTGGGGATCGAGCCCACAACCCGGGCCTGAGCCCTTGACCGGGAATCGAACCCGTGACCTCCTGGTTCACAGGTCGATGCTCAACCACTGAGCCACACCCGCCGGGCAAGAGGGGTTTCTGGGGAGCATTTGGGGAATGGTCCTGTCTTTCCCTCCACAGGTTACATCAGTGATGGGGATGACGGCCGATACCCGCCCAGGCCCAAGCCCCGGCCCCCGGCAGGTATGTGTGCGCTTCTCCGACCGACGGGGAGGGTGCCCGGGGCCCAAGGTCCCCACCTGGTGCACCCTGGGTCCCTGTGGGAGATGCTGGGGCGGGGTCTTCCCGTCCTACCTGCCCCTTGGAGTGCGGGCTGTGCACCTGGAGGTTCGCCCCCTACTGGTTGGGGATGGAGCCCGCAACCCGGGCATGTGCCCTTGACCGGGAATCGAACCCTGGCCTCCTGGTTCATAGGTTGATGCTCAACCACTGAGCCACACCGGCCGAGTGTGCACACCTGCCTTTAGGTGCTAGTGGGTCTGTGAGTATGTGTGTGTGTGTGTGTATATCTCTCTGAATATCTATATCTATATATCGATATCTGTCAATATAGATACATAGATATGGATAAATAGATATTGATATGTAGATGCTATTGATATAGCATAGATATAGATATAGACATAGACATAGACATAGATAGACATAGATATAGATATAGATATAGATATAGACATAGACATAGATAGACATAGACATAGACATAGACATAGACATAGATATAGATATAGATATAGATATAGATATAGATATAGACATAGACATAGACATAGACATAGACATAGACATAGACATAGATATAGATATAGATATAGATATAGATATAGATATAGATATAGACATAGACATAGACATAGACATAGACATAGATAGACATAGATATAGATATATAGATATAGACATAGACATAGACATAGACATAGACATAGATATAGATATAGACATAGACATAGACATAGACATAGACATAGACATAGATATAGATATAGATATAGATATAGACATAGACATAGACATAGACATAGATAGACATAGATATAGATATATAGATATAGACATAGACATAGACATAGACATAGACATAGACATAGACATAGACATAGATATAGATATAGACATAGACATAGACATAGACATAGATAGACATAGATATAGATATATAGATATAGACATAGACATAGACATAGACATAGACATAGATATAGATATAGACATAGACATAGACATAGACATAGATAGACATAGATATAGATATATAGATATAGACATAGACATAGACATAGACATAGATATAGATATAGATATAGACATAGACATAGACATAGACATAGATAGACATAGATATAGATATATAGATATAGACATAGACATAGACATAGACATAGATATAGATATATAGATATAGACATAGACATAGACATAGACATAGACATAGACATAGACATAGACATAGACATAGACATAGACATAGACATAGATATAGATATAGACATAGACATAGACATAGACATAGATAGACATAGATATAGATATATAGATATAGACATAGACATAGACATAGACATAGATATAGATATAGATATAGACATAGACATAGACATAGACATAGATAGACATAGATATAGATATATAGATATAGACATAGACATAGACATAGACATAGATAGACATAGATATAGATATATAGATATAGACATAGACATAGACATAGACATAGACATAGACATAGACATAGACATAGACATAGATATAGATATAGACATAGACATAGACATAGACATAGATAGACATAGATATAGATATAGACATAGACATAGACATAGATAGACATAGATATAGATATATAGATATAGACATAGACATAGACATAGACATAGACATAGACATAGATATATAGATATAGACATAGACATAGACATAGACATAGACATAGACATAGACATAGACATAGATATAGATATAGATATAGTATAGCTATAGATATGGGTATGGGTATAGATATAGATATAGATATAGATATAGATGATATAGATATAGACACAGATACAGATACAGATACAGATAAAAATATAGATATAGATATAGTATAGATACAGGTATGGGTATGGGTGTAGGCATAGAGATATAGATATAGATATAGATATAGATATAGATATAGATATAGATATAGATATAGATATAGATATAGATATAGTATAGATACAGGAATGGGTATGGGTATAGGTATAGAGATATAGATATAGATACAGATATAGATATATACATACACACGGGGTTTCCCAAACAATGTACCTAGACTTTAACAGCTCATAGCTCAACGTTGAAAATGAAATGGACTTTCACCATCCCTGCCTTTACTGACAATGACTAGAAATGTGCGTATCCATCTTCTCCGACACCACATCTATCTACGTATAAAAACCTAAGCGACCCAATGACCGAACGACTCAACGACCGGTCGACCGGTCGCCATGACACACACTGACCACCAGGGGGCAGACGCTCAATGCCGGAGCTGCCCCCTGGTGGTCAGCGCGCTCCGGCAGCCAACCCCCCGCGGCCCCTCCCCCCAGCTGGCCCCCCTCCCCACCCCCATTGGCCCCAATCGCTGGCCAGGCCGCGGGACGGAACCTGTGCATGAATTTGTGCACCCGCCACCTGCGTCCGTGCCCTTGGCGGGGAGCTGAGCCTGCGACCGGGAAGCCATGACATGGGGGGACCCCTGGCCACCAGAGGGGGTTCCCTTTGGGGGTGACTCTTGGGTGTGGCTTTGTGCCGTCAGGTAAAACCTGTGCAGGTAAAATGGTCCGTTATTCCATCTTCTTCTCTCCTGCAGGTGGCGGTGGCTACAGCAATGACGGCTACGGAAGCTCGCACGGTACACCCCACTTCCGGGGCCCCCCAGAGGGCGGTGGGGGGTACAATTGGGGGAGTATATCCAGCCATAGCTCCCGGTTGGGCTCCCACAATCCCTTGTTCCTGGGGTCTTGGGTGTTGGTATTGTCTTTAGATATTCACGCAAGAAATAATTTTGGTAGAAAACACAGATTTATCATGAAAATCTATAATTTTTTTATTGATTCATAAAGGACACAGTCTAGGGTTATGTATGAAATAGAACATCGGGTCCATGGCCTCCACAGCTTTGCTGGCACATACGCATTCTTTTGTTGAAATTTAACAGCCTTTGAACATGGGATATGTATACAGTGTATATATACAAAGGGTGTCCCAAAATTCACGCAAGAAGTAATTTTGATAGAAAACACAGGTATGTCATAAAAAATTGTAATTTTTTATTGATTCATAAAGGAGACAGTCTAGGGTTTATGTATGGAATAGCACGTCGGGTCACTGGCCTCCCTGGCTTTGCTGGCACAGACGCAAAGCCGCGGTCTCCATTGGTCTTCCTGGTCCCTGCTCCTGGGCCATCATTGGCACTTGGTGATGCTGATCGAATCGAAGGGATTGACATGTCAAAGGGCAATAGATACTAGAATCTGATTCAATAAACCAAGAATAATTAGCCTTTTATTTTGTTTTCATTGTCGTTGTTCATGCTCACGCAGAATTCAAATCTTGCGTGAATTCTGGGACACCCTATATATTTTTAAAACATATTTTTATTGATTTCGGAGAAGAAAGGAGAGGGTGAGAGGGAGAGGAACATCCATGAGGAGAGAGAATCATGGACCGGCTGCCTCCCGCACGCCCCCTACTGGTTGGGGATGGAGCCCGCAACCTGTGCCTGTGCCCTTGACCGGGACTCGAACCCAGGACCTCCTGGTTCATAAGTCGACGCTCAACCCCTGAGCCACACCGGCCGGCATCTCTTCGTTTTCATTGGCCCTGATGACGATGCAGCATGTGTTTTGGACGCATCTGGTGGGCTTTTGCCCCTCTTGACCATTCAGAGGGCAAATTTGCATGTGGCTGAGGCAGGCCCCACCTTTTGGGGGTGGGACCAAGCACCTCCATCTCCACGGGGTCTCCTGGGCATGAGAAAAGGGCTGGAGGGTGACCGTGTCTTCCGATTGGATGCCCTGGTGACTTTTCCCAGCATCTTTCTTTCCGGGGTTCCTGTCTTCCACGTATGGGCTGCCTCTCTGGGTGTCGCCGGGGCCTTGCCTGGTGCCTCACGGGCCCTTTCTGTCCTGCAGGTGGAGGGCGCAATAGACCCAGCTCGAATGGATATAATTATGGTAAAGGCGTGGTGTCCGCACAGCGGCGAGGGGCGAGGGTGTCTTTGGAGAGCTGACACCCCCCCCTCTGGGTGCTGGGGGGGAGGAGAGGGGACTCTATACCCCTTTTTGTCTGCGCCTTTTGCACGGGGACTGACTCACCATCTGCTCCTGCTTTGCATGCAATTTCGTTGTTGCTTTTGCAAAAAAATATGTTTGTATCAATTTCACAGAAGAAGGGAGAGAGAGAGACATGAATGATGAGAGTCATGGACCGGCTGCCTCCTGCACGCCCCCGACTGGGGATGGAGCCTGCAACCCGGGCCTGTGCCCTTGACCGGGAATCGAACCCTGACCTCCGGGTTCCTAGGTCGATGCTCAACCACTGAGCCACACTTGCCGGGCGAGGCCTTAGTTGCTTAAAGGGATGGAGGCCTGCTTGGCCTGGTATTGCATGTGCATGCATGCCTTTGTGTGCCCCTGTGCATGATGTAGCTATGAACATGCTTGTGCATGGGTGTTTATGGGTGTGTGTGCATGTGCTGGTGGCTGTATGTGCATTCGTATGCCTATGTATCATGTACACACGTGTGTGAGCATTGATTTGCATGCATGTGCACATGTGTTTAACACATTTGCACAGTCATGTGGTCTTTGCGCATTCACACATGCATATGTGAGCATACATGTGCACGTACACATGTATGCATGTTTTGTGCAAGTGTGTGCATGTGCACATGTGTGCATGCACGTGGCTTTTGTAAGTTCACACATGCATACGCGGGCATTGATTTGTATATGTGTGCATGTGTGTTTGTGCATGCGTGTACATGCATGTGGCATTTGCAAGTTCACAGTGCATGCAGGGATGTACGTGTGTTCCCATGTGCTACACATGCAGGAGGTTTGCAAGCACGCACCTGTGTTTATGTAGTTTGCACACACACACACACAGGCGCCTGCCTACATGTGTGTGCACGTATGTGTGCTTGTCTGAATTGCACGTCTTTGCTCATGCGTGCGTGTTCCCTGACCCTCGACATGCACGCTGTGTTTCCGGGTCCCTTCATGCCCCATTCCAGTCCCCACGGTGATAGGTCGGCCACTGGGGGCCGCAATTGGCCCCTCCAATGCACACGTGACCCTGTGCTTTTCCCGTTGCAGGTGGAGGCGGCTACAACACGTATGGCAACCCGCACGGTAATTCATGGGTGCAGCCCAGCCCCATCTTTTCATTTTTCACCTGGAGGCCCGGTGCATGAAATTCGTGCACTCAGCGGGGGTCCCTCAGCCCGGCCTGCACCCTCTCGCAGTCCGGGGGCCCTCGGGGGATGTCCGACTGCCCGGGAGGTGGGAGAGGCTCCCGCCACCGCCACCGCACTCGCCAGCTGTTCTGTGTTGAGCGTCTGCCCCCTGGTGGTCAGTGCGTGTCATAGCGACCGGTCATTCTGCCATTGGGCTGAATGTGAGAGGGCACGGGACAGGCTGAGGGACCCCACCAGTATACAGGGATGTGGAAGGTTGGCTTGCTGCTGGGGTCCGGCCGATCGGGACTGAGTGAGACGGGCCTGACACGCCCTGGAGCCCTCCCGTGGTCCCTCCCTGGCTAGCCAACCTCCCGCGTCCCTCCCCGGCCCCGATCGTGCACCCGTGGGGTCCCTCAGCCTGGCCTGCACCCTCTTGCCATCCGGGACCCCTCGGGGGATGTTGGGGAGCCGGTTTCGACCCGATCTTGTAGGCCCGGCCGAGGGACCCCACTGGTGCATGAATTCATGCACTGAGCCTCTAGTTATTAATATTTTGAAAAGAGTTAAGTTTTTTTAAAGCCCTAGAGGGTTTGGATCAGCAGATAAAGCATCAACCTTTGGACTGAAGGGTCCCCGGTTCGATTCTGGCCAAGGGCACATGCCAGGGTTGTGGGCTCGATCCCCTGTGGGGGGCTTGCAGGACGCAGCTGACCCATGATTCTCTGTCATCATGGATGTTTCAATCTCTCTCTCCTTTCCTCTCTCTCTCTTAAAAATAGTCAATAAAACATATATTAAAAAAAAGAATTAATGAAAAAGGTGTATCCGTTGTCTAGTGTGAAGTTTTCACACCGTGACCACTGAGAAAATGAATGAAAAATGTGTATCGGTCAGCTACGCTGTGTAACAAAGGATCCTGACACACAGTAGCTTGAAACACAGCCATTTATCTGATGAGCAGACGGGCACATCTACATTACCTATACGCTTGATGGAAAAGGGCCCGCCCCTATTCATGTTTTGTAAAGAATTAATCATAGAAGTGTATCAGCTAGTTTGGCTGCGTAACAAAGCGTCCTGACGCACAGCAGCTTGAAACACAGCCATTTATCCAATGAGCGGACGGGCACGTCTACACGAATCCATTCTTTTGTAAAGAATGAATTCTATGCAGGGATCTAAGGGTCAGGGAGACCCGCGGTAACACCCATTTCGTTCCCGAACTGGGGGTGACGGTGAGCTAGGTTAGGGTGTCGGCGTTCCTGCGGGCCCCATTTTTTTTTTTCCCCCGTCAGACGATCTTGCTTTTCCTTGACTCCTGCAGGAAACACGGTCGCAAAAATCGTGTCTCCCATCGTATCCGTCGTGGTGGTGACGCTGGTGGGGGCCGCGGTCGGCTATTTCCAACGTAACAGGAGGAGAAATTGCTTTAGAGGAAATGGTGAGTTCCACCCACCACCCTTTTTTTTTCCTATTTATAGAAAATACATACTTTCTGGTATCTTTCATGAGCAACGTTATTTCTGGGTAAGTCCAATAGAGACCTTCGTGCCTGGTTAAGGGATTAATTTTTGTTTTTTTCTCCCATTCGTTTTTAGAGAGAGTGGAAGGGAGGGAGGGAGGCGGGGGGAGAGAGAGAGAGAGAGACATGGACCAGTTGTCTCTTGCGTGCCCTTGACTTGGAATCAAACCCACATGGGCCTCCATTCCAACCAGTGAGCCACACTGGGTCAGGGTGCAAATATTATCATTTTTTAATATATATTTTTATTGATCTCAGAGAGGAAGGGAGATAGAGATAGAAACGTCAATGTGAGAATCATGGATCGGCTGCCTTCTGCAGGCTCCCGACTGGGGATGGAGCCCACAACCCGGGCACGTGCCCTTGGCCGGGAATCGAACCGTGACCTCCTGGTTCCTAGGTCGATGCTAACCACTGAGCCACCCTGGCCTGGCCGGAGGGTTTTCCTTCCTCCGCTGCCAAGTTCTCACGGCTGTCTTTTCTTACAGAACCCGAACACGTGTGACCGGGACGCCCGGTGGTCGCCCCGAGGAGAAACATCGCACCGGACAGCCACCCTCGTCCGTCGCTGCTGTGGGGACTCGATCTCATTCTTGGTGTCATTCACCTCCCCCCCCCCCCCAAAAAAAGTGTTTTCTCGCCCGTTGGACCTCGATGGGTGGCCTCAAAGCAACCCCAACCTCCCTCCACACTCATTGGATGGGCTGTGTGTCTGTAGATCAGTTAGTCAGTTGGACCCGGGCAGGGGGCGGGGGGGGGTGGGGTGTCCCCAAGATGATTGGATTTGTTCCGTTGACTCATTCATTCAGACACAGAGATTTTTTGACGTGGTTCTCAACTATGACACTACCTCCTGGGGCCGCGATTCCACCCGATTTTTTTAAAATCTTTATTGTTGAAAGTATTACATATGTTCCCCTCTCTCCCCACCCCCATTGAACCCCTTCTAGCCCACCTCCAACCCCCCATCCCAGGCCTTCCCCACCCCCTATTGTCTGTGCCCACGGGTTATGCATACTAGGTGTACCGGCTCATACTGCAGATTTTTTTCAATCGATGGAGTTACACATCCTATATCACAGTGGTTCTCAACCTTCCTCATGCTGCGACCCTTTAGTACAGCTCCTCATGTCGTGGTGACCCCCAATTTCATGGTTACAAATCGAACATCACGAAAGCACAGTGATCAATCACAAAAACTATATGCAATTACATACGTGTTTTCCCATGGTCTTAGGCGACCCCTGTGAAAGGGTCGTTCGACCCCCAGAGGGGTCTCAACCCACAGGTTGAGAACTGCTGCTATGTAATAAAAGGCTAATATGCAAATTGACCAAACGGCGGAACAACCGGTTGCTATGACGCGCACTGACCACCAGGGGGCAGACGCTCAACGCTGGAACTGCCCCCTGGTGGTCAGTGCACTCAGCCAGAAGCCGGGCTCACTAAAGCCGTCCGTCGGACATCCCCCGAGGGCTCCCGGACTGCGAGAGGGCACAGGCCGGGCTGAGGGACACTCCGCCAACCCCAAGTCCACGAATTTTGAGCACCGGGCCTCTAGTATGTTGATAGATATGCGATTTGATACGTGTGCTATTTTGTTGTATTGACAACAAGCTTCAACGCTTCCTGTGTCAAATTTGCTGAAGGCGTTAACATCAGAGATATGTTTATGCTTAAAAATGTCGAATTTCGTGCCAAAAAAAAAAAAAAGAGAGACAGATTTGCGGGAAGTCTTAATTCGTTGCTTTATTTTGAAGAAAAGTGCTGCTGAAAGGGATCGTATCCTTCGGGAAGCTTACGGTGCACATGGTCCATCTCAAGATCCTTGTGCACGCTGGTTGAAACGCATTAAAAGCGACGATCTCGAGGCGAAAGACAAAGAACGTCCAGGTCGATCGGAACCGGCCAGAATGTTCCAGAAGACACGGCAAAGTCATCTTCCTTCGTGAGGACGCGCCACCACACACTTCAAAAACCAGCTAAAGACACGTTCAAAGGTCTGGCCTGGGACGTATGAACCCACCCGCCATGTTCACCAGTTCTGGCCCCTTCCGATGGCCACTCGTTCCAAGCAATGGCACACACACTTTCAACACGTATGAAGAAGTGGGAAAATCGGGTCTCTGAATGGTCTGCCCCAAAACAGGAGAAGTTCTACTGGGACGGGATCCACCAATCACCTGAAAGATGGGGGGAAATGTGTAGCTAGCGATGGACATGACGTTGCATAAAGCACTTTGGATGTTTCTCTTGGAATTCCTGTGTTTTCTTGGATTACGAAATCCGCATTTTTCACCCGTACAATGGGTATACGCACACAAGGTCTTCGGTGGGTCTCTTCCCGCCCACCCACCCTCCCCCGCCTTCCCTCTGTGATTCCTCACTCTGTTCCCTGCTTCCATGTCTCTGGGCTTATTTTGTTCGTCCGTGTATGTTGTTACTTAAGACTCCACGTAGGAGTGAGATCATGGGATATGTGTCTTTCTCCGATGGGCTTATTGCGCTCAGCGTCATGCCCTCCAGGGCCCTCTGTGCTGTCTCCAGGGGTGAGCGATCCACCTTTTTCACGGCTGCATAGTATTCCTCGGTGTCGACGGACCACAGTTTTGTGTGTTATGATCCACTTGTCTACCGATGGGCACTCCATTCCCGACTTTTCCACACTCTGTGCTTTGTCCCAAAAGACGGAATATTGGCCCAAAGGCCCGGGGTCCTGGGGCGGGAGTGGGACTGGCTCCTGGGAGACCAAGAATGATGCTTTCGGCGGCGTTGCCAACAATCCATGGTGGGGAGTAGAACGATGCTCCGTTCTTTGGTTACGTGAGTGGAAATGCGTGGAGGGTGACCTGGGAATGAGTGATGAGTGACATGGAGGCTGGGCACCCATCACCGATGCCAGACATACAGAATGGATTTGGGGGTGGGGGGAGGATTCTAAGGGTATAGTATCTCCTGTGAAAACATTCTCTGAGATTCAGGGTGGGGATACCTATCCATCCATCCATCCACTCATCCATCCATCCATCCATCCATCCATCCACTCATCTGTCCATCCATCCATCTATCCATTCACCCTTCTATATATTCATCATCCATCCATCCATCCATCCATCCATCCATCCATCCATCCATCCTTCTATCTGTCCATCCATTCATCCATCCACTCATCCTTCCATCCATCCATCCATCCATCCACTCATCCTTCCATCCATCCATCCATCCATCCATTCATCCATCCACTCATCCTTCCATCCATCCATCCATCCATCCATTCATCCATCCACTCATCCTTCCATCCATCCATCCATCCATCCATCCATCCATCCATCCATCCTTCCATCCATCCATCCATCCATCCATCCATCCATCCATCCATCCTGTGAAATCTTATGCTTTTCAATTTCTTTAAAAAATGTCTTTATTGATCTTGATTTTTAGAGAGAGAGGGACAGAGAGGGAGAGAGGGGTAGAAACATCCACGATGAGAGAGAATCATGGATCGCCTGCCTCCTGCACGCCCCCTACTGGGGATGCAGCCTGTGGGAATCGAACCAGCAACCACTTGGCTCATGGGTTGGTGTTCAACCACTGAGCCACACGGGGTCGGGGCTCAATCTCTTTTTTGGGAACGACTACGGGACAGAAATAGCGATTTTTTTTTAATCAGGTGCTCAGCCTTTTAGTGTTGTTCATCGCGTTTGATACGCTGTAGGTACCGTAGCTCAACGTGACGTACGGCTTTCTTCATGTATCTTGTTCCTTGTACTGGAGTAGAAAAAAATCTTACACCTTCCAACATCGAAAGAAACGTCACAGGTGTTTGCTTGTATTTTACGGATCCTTTCGGGGCGAGGAAAGGGGGTGATTAGGGCATATGACTGTCGTTGGACTCCGTGACGATGAATGTTTTGTAGGACTTGTAGACTTGGCCGTGAGTGTGCGAACCAAACAGTGAACACATCCCTGGAAATCTGGAATTCATGAGGAGGACTCCCTAAAAATGCCAAATGTTCAGGCTTCCATTATGGATTGGGGTCTACGTCTCCAAAGAGAGAGAGAGAGAGAGTTGAAAGCAAAAACTATTGGAAAAAAGAACTGAACGCTAATGATCATGATAGAAAAATGGTAAAGGTGGGAGGGATAAATGATGAGGGAAGGGGACTTGGGTTGGTGGACGGACAATGCTGTAGACAGATGATGTGTCATAGGATTGTATACTTGAAACCTGTATAATTTTATTAACCCAATGTCACCCCCATAAATTCAATAAAATGTTAAAAAAAGGAAAACCGCCAAAAAAAAATTGTTACAAATCTCTGTGTGTTGATCAATAAAGACAACCATAATAGATGATAGGTTGGATGAACATGGCGAATTAAGACAGCGTTTGCAGGTTTAGTTATGCGCTGGGGGTTTGCGTGGGGGGAAATCTCTGACGTTTCTTTTATAAAATAATT
>NW_023416358.1:916180-948680 GCF_014108235.1 Myotis myotis
CCACCACCCAACCATCCATCCATCCAACCATCCATCCATCCATCCAACCATCCATCCTCCATCCATCCATCCATCCATCCATCCATCCATCTGTCCATCCATCTATCCATTCATCCACCTGTCATCCATCCATCTATCCATTCACCTGTCCATCCATCTATCCTCTCCATATCTATCTACCCATTCATCTACCCATCATCCATCCATTCTCCCACTCACCCATCATGCATCTATCTATCTATGTATCTATGTATCTATGTATCTATCTATCTATCTATCTATCTATCTATCTATCTATCTATCAATCATCTATATCTATCTATCTATCATCTATCAATCAATCTATTATCTATCTAACCATTCATCCACCCATCATTTATCCATTCTCCCACTCACCCATCATGCATCTATCTATCTATTTATCTATCTATCATCTATCTATCTATCTATCATCTAATTATCTATCATCTATCTATATATCCATTTATCTACCATCTATCAATCAATCTATTATCTATCTATCATGTATCTATATACCCATTTATCTATCATCTATCAATCAATTATCTATCTATCATCTATCTACCATCTATCTATCACCTATCTAATCTATTATCTATCTATCTATCTATCTATCTATCTATCTATCTATCCATTCATCCCACCATCATCTATCTCTCTTCTTCTCATCAAGCCAGAAAATAACCCCGTCTGATGGATGATGGAAGACACCCAGACCCCCATTGCGCCCATTACAAGTGAGGTTTAGCACCCTCGATGTCCTCTCAGCCCTTTAAAATTCTCTGTGCTGCATATTTTTTTGTTGTTTTATGAAATTTTTACATTTAAATTTTTTGTTCATTGTTTTGCACCATAAGTAAAGGTATATATATATATATTCTTTTTTAATTTCAGAGAGGAAGGAGAGGGAGAGAGTTAGAACCATCAATGATGAGAGGGAATCATGGACCGGCTGCCTCCTGCACGCCCCCCGACTGGGGATGGAGCCCTCGACCTGGGCATGTGCCCTTGACCGGGAATCGAACCCGGGACCTCCTGGTTCATAGGTCGAAGCTCAACCCCTGAGCCATGCCGGCCGGGCTAAAGGTACATATTCGAATGTTAAGCTTCAAAACCAAAATAAAAGAAAATATAAAATCTCTCCCTTTCAGGAGCCTAAATTGTACTGGTTCTCAAAGTGTGAGATGTGGAACCCTAGAGGGGTGTCCCTGAGACCCAGAGGTCCACGGGGTGGGAGGGTGGGGTGGGGGGTTGCTCAGAATTGCTTTCATAAGAATACAAAGACCTCGCCCTGGCGGGTGCGGCTCAGTGGATAGAGCATCAGCCTGTGGACTGCAGGGTCCCAGGTTCGAGTCCCGGTCAAGGGAACATGCCCAGGTTGCAGGCTTGATCCCCAGTGCGGGGCGTGCAGGAGGCAGCCGGTCCATGATTCCCTCTCATCATGGATGTTTCTCTCTCTCCTTCTCCTTCCTCTCTGAAATCAATTAAAATAAATTTAGATATATAGATAGATTGCTAGATTGCTAGGTGATAGATAGATAGATGGATGGATAGATAGATAGATAGATAGACAGATAGATAGATAGATAGATAGAGTTCTACATTGCCTGGTCGGCATGGCTCAGTGGTTGAGCATCAACCTATGAACCAGGAGGTCGGGGTTCGATTCCTGGTCAGGGGCACATGCCCGGGTTGTGGGCTCCATCCCCAGTGGGGGGCGTGCAGGAGGCGGCCGATCCATGGTTCTCTCTCATCATGGACTGTCTCTCTCTCTCTCTCTCTCTCTCTCTCTCTCTCTCTCTCTCTCTCTCTCCCTCTCCCTTCCTCTCTCTATAAAAATCCATTAAAAATAAATAAACACACGACGGTGGTGTTTGCCCGGATGGGTCTAGAAGCGACAGGGGAGGAACCTGCTGGGGCAGTTGGGTTGGTTCAACGGGGACAGGACTCTCCCTCCCCCTCCTCCTCCCCCTCCCCCTCCCCCTCAGGTGACATTTGCTGAGCAGGTAGCCCAGCCGGAATGTTGAGATGGGCCCAGCCTGCACGACAAGGACGACATGTCGGAACACGTAGGTCCCTGTAGCTCAGTGGTTCTCAACCTTCATAACGCTGCGACCCTTTAATACAGTTCCTCATGCTGTGGGGACCCCCAACCATAACATTATTTTCGTGGCTGCGTCATCACTGTACCTATATCATCTATATCTATATCTATATCTATATCTATATCTATATCTATCTATCTATATCTATATCTATATCTATATCTATATCTATATCTATATCTATATCTATCTATATCTATATCATCTATATCTATATCTATATCTATATCTATATCTATATCTATATCTGTATCATCTATATCTGTATCATCTATATCTGTATCATCTATATCTGTGTCATCTATATCTATATCATCTATATCTATATCTATATCTATATCTATATCTATATCTATATCTATATCTATATCTATATCTATATCTATATCTATATCTATATCTATATCTATATCCATATCCATATCCATATCCATATCATCTATATCTATATCTATATATCTATCTATATCAGTGGTTCCCAACCTTCCTGATGCCGTGACCCCTGAATACAGCTCCCCATGCTGTGGGGACCCCCAACCATAACATTATTCTCGTGGCTGCGTCATCACTGTCATGTGGCTGCTGTTACGAATCGTCATGGAAACATCTGATCTGCAGGATGGATTTTCATGGTGACACATGGAACATCATGAAAGCACAGCGATCAATCACAAAAACAATATGTGATTATAGGTGTGTTTTCGGACGGTCTTGGGCGACCCCTGGGAAAGGGTCGTTCGACCCCCAAAGGGGCCGCGACCCACAGGTTGAGAACCGCTGCTGTTGGTCATGGAGGTGGCAGAGTTCCGAACATAGCTGCCTGCTTCTCTCTCTCTCTCTCTCTCAATCCTCACCTGAGGATATTTTTCCATTGATTTTTTTAGAGAGACCGGAAGAGAGAGGGAAAGACAGAGAGAAACATCGATGGGTTGCCTCCTGCACGCACCCCGACCAGGGCCTGGGCCAGGGTGGATCTGCAACCGAGGTCCATGCCCTTGACAGGAATCGAACCCGGGACCCTTCAGTCCGCAGGCCGACGCTATAGACACTCAAGCAAACTGAGCAGAACTCTTCAAAAATTTAAATTAATTTCAGAGAGGAAGGGAGAGGGAGAGAGAGAGAGAAACATCCATGATGAGAGAGAATCATGGATCTGCTGCCTCCTGCACGCCCCCTACTGGGCATCGAGCCCACAACCCGGGCCTGTGCCCTTGACCGGGATTCGAACCCGTGACCTCCTGGTTCATAGGTTGACGCTCAACCACTGACCCACACTGGCCAGGTAGAATGTGCCTTTTTTAAAAATTTTTGTTTTTTTAACATTTTTACCAGAACAACACAGTCACGGTGAACAGGGCAGGGCTAATAATTTTTAGAATTATAGCTGGACCCCAATTTTCTATTCCTGCCCCTGTCAGCCTGTCCAGTTGTGGGCGGTTGATTCGAACCACTCGCCACCGATTGCCAATCAGGACAGTCCATGCAATTCCAGGGACATCTCAGGACAATGCCTAAGGGCTTGCAACCCTGGCCCCCATCTGCCTCTGTGCCCTGCAATTGACCGATACACGCACGTATTCACTCATTCATTCATTCACCCACTCATTGAACCATGCACTCATTCATTCACTCATTCATTCATTCACCCACTCATTGACTCATGCACGCATGTATTCGTATATTCATTCATTCACACACTCATTGGCCCATGCACACATGTATTCACACATTCATTCATTCATTCACCCACTCATTGGCCCATGCACACATGTATTCACGCATTCATTTATTGACACACCCATTGGCCCATGCACACATACATTCACTCATTCATTCATTCACCCACTCATTGGCCCATGCACACATGTATTCACGCATTCATTCATTCACACACTCATTGAACCATGCACACATTCACTCATCCATTCACCCACCCTTGACCCATGCACTCATGCGTCCACTCATTCATTTATTCATTCACACATTCATTCATTGACTCATGCATGCATTCACTCATTCACTCATCCATCAGGCATCTATCTGCCTACTATCTGTTTCATGCATGCATGCATCTCCTCATTCATTCATTCACCAACTCATTCCCTCCTGCACACATGCATCTCCTCATTCATTCATTCACCAACTCATTCCCTCCTGCACACATGCATTCACTCATTCATTCATTCATTCACCAACTCACTGACGCACACACACATGCATCCACTCATTCGTTTATTCATCCCCTCATTCACTCCTGCTGTTTTTGTTTGTCTTAATCTTTTGAGTCAGAGAGGAAAAGAGAGGGAGAGAGAGAGAGAGTAACATCCCTGATGAGAGAGAATCATGGATCGGCTGCCTCCTGCACGCCCCCTACTGGCGATCAAGGCCACAACCCGGGCCTGTGCCCCGAGCAGGAATAGAACCCTGACCACCTGGTTCACAGGCCCACTCTCAACCACTGAGCCTCTCCAGCCCCGCCCATCTGTTCACGCATTTATTCACTCAGCTACTCCTGCACCCGTGCACGCATGCATAGCTTGATGGCTCTTTGCTTCACTCACCCTGCCTCCAACAAATTCGGTGGATCTCTTCAAGGTCCCAGGCGGGGAGGTTTCCAGCGAGGCCTCCACGCAGACAGTGCGCCGCCGGCTGGCCTGGCGCCCAGAGCCCCGAGGCCATTGCAAACATTTGCTTTAGGGCTGGCTGGTTAAAGGTTAAATGTCCCAACTTAGAAACCAACCGGCGACTCCAGGATCCAGCGCCTCAGGGAGGGGACCTCGAGGGGGCAGGGGCTGGGCTTGGAATGTCAGGCATCGCAGGGCCCCTTCTGCGGGGGGGTTGGCGGGGTGGGGGGGGGGGCCTCCCCGGCAGGCAGCAGGCGGCGCGCGCCGGCTGGGGCGCAATGGGCGCGGGCTGCGAGGCTTGCAGACCCCCTGCGCGCGCGCGAGTCTGTTTGGGGCGGGACTGGGCTGGCTGAGAGCGGCCAATCGCGGGGCCCTGGACACAGGGCCTCCCTCCCAGGGCCAGCGGAGCCAGAGGCAGCCTGAACGCAGGCGAGACTCTGGGGGAGGGACACACGGATCCGGGAGACCCGGGCTACCCGAGAGTGCGCGCGCGCGCGCACGGGAGGTGCTGGAGACCCAGGGGTGCCGGGGGCGTGGAAACTTGTTGCGCGCGGTTGGAGACCCGGGGAGGAGGGCGCAGGGGCTGCCCGCGTGCAGAGGAGGGGCGAGGGGAGTGGGTGGAGAGGCGCAGAGGTGGATCTAAGTTCAAAGAGGTAACCGGGCCGCGAGGGGCGGGGGCGGAGAGACGGCGCTGGGCCGGGTTGGGGGGCCGAGGCCACCTGGAGCGAGCCGAAGGGGGCGGGGCGCAGCGGGAGGCAGAGGAAGGGCAGGGCGGGGACGCAGATGACGCGCAGGGGGACAGGGGGTGAGGGGAGCCCGGGCGGAAGACAGAGGCGGCCCCCGACCCCCCGAGCGCAGAGGAGGGGGCGTGGGGCGCAGGTGGCACGGAGCGCGCAGGAGGCAATGGCTTAGAGCTGCAGCCACGGGTGTGTCCCGCAGGCCTGGAGCTCGGCGCGGGTCGCTTGGAGAGGACGCGCGCGCTGGGCCCGGCTGCAGGCCCCACGCTCCACGCAACGCGCCCGGGCGCACGTCTCCACGTGGGTGCCAAGGGCGCACGGGCGCACGGACGGGCGCACGGAGCCTCGCACCATGCCGGGTGAGTGGAGAAGCGAAAGTTTTTCCTTCCTTCCTTCTTCCTTCCTTTCTTCCTTCTTCCTTCCTTCCTTCCTTCCTTCCTTCCTTCCTTCCTTCCTTCCTTCCTTCCTTCCTTCCTTCCTTCCTTCCTCTCTCCATTTTTTGATCTCAGAGAGGGAGAAGGCGATAGAAGCATCACTGGTGACAGAGAATCACGGACCGGCCGCCTCCTGCGCGCCCCCTAGGGGTTGGGGATGGAGCCTGCAACCCGGGCATGTGCCCTTGACCGGGAATCGAACCCGGACCTCCTGGTTCCTAGGTCGACGCTCAACCACTGAGCCACCCCATCTGGGCTTCCGTTGATGTTTTATGGAGAGTTTGGAGGGAAGGGGGAGAGACAGAGAGAGGCAGACGCACACACGGATTGCCACCGACGTCCGTGCCCTTGACCGGATTCGAACCCGGGACCCTTTGGTCCGCCGGCCGCCGCCGCTCTATCCACTGAG
Organism: Myotis myotis; assembly: GCF_014108235.1. Lineage (NCBI taxonomy): Eukaryota > Metazoa > Chordata > Mammalia > Chiroptera > Vespertilionidae > Myotis > Myotis myotis. The sequence goes on from NW_023416358.1 coordinate 922,511, forward strand.
CCAAATGGGCGAGCGCATGTTTGCAGCGTTAAGACACCCCCCCAACTTTGGGCCAGACCAGAGCTGATCACTCGCAAGCAACATTCTTTTTTTAAAAAATATATATGTATATTTTTTATTAATTTCAGAGAGGAAGGGAGAGGGAGAGAAAGATCCATGATGAGAGAGAATCAGGGACCGGCCGCCTCCTGCACGCCCCCTATTGGTTGGGGATCGAGCCCGTAACCCGGGCCTGTGCCCTTGACCGGGAATCGAACCCGGGACCCTTCAAGTCTGCAGGTCAACCAGTGCTCTACCCACTGAGCCACACCGGCCAGAGATTTTGTTTTCTTTTTTTAAGCAGGTTGCTTCCCTGGCTGGTGTGGCTCAGTGGTTACAGAGTGGGCCCCAGGCACCGAAGGGTCCCGGGTTCGATTCCCGGTCAAAGGCACAGGCCCGGGTTGCCGGCTCGATGCCCAGTCGGGGGCGTGCGGGAGGCGGCCGGTCCATGATTCTCTCTCATCCTGGATGTCTCTCTCTCTCTCTAACTCTCCCTTGTTCTCTGCAAAAATCAAGAAAAAATATTTAATAAGTAAATAATAAATAAATAAAATAGAAAGCCAGCCGCTCGTCATTAAAAATAATAATTAAAAAAATGAATAAAGAACATCAATGGGAAAAGTATCCTCGGGTGAGGATTCACACAAAAAATAAGTGAAATGAGATGAAATAGGGCCCTGGCCGGTGTGGCGCAGTGGGTAGAGCGGCGGCCTGCGGACTGAAGGGTCCCGGGTTCGAGTCCCGGTCAAGGGCACACCTTCCCGGGTTGTGGGCTGGGTCCCCCCAGTAGGGGGCGTGCAGGAGGCGGCCGGTCCATGGTTCTCTCTCCTGATGGATGTTTCTGTCTCCCTCTCCCTTCCTCTCGGAAATCCATAAAAATATATTTTAAAAAATGAAGATATATTGTAAAAAAAATACATTATATGGAAAGACAAAACACCTGGAACGCCGAAAAGATTGTTTAAACAAATTTAAAAATAACAATAAGAAATAAAAGGAAATAGGGACAGTTGCCACCCAGCTGGTGTGGCTCAGTGGATAGAGCGTCAGCCTGCAGACCGACGGGTTCTGGGTTCGAATCCAGTCAAGGGCACGGACCTGGGTTGCAGGCTCCTCCCCGGGTGGGGCCCTGGTCGGGGCGCCGCAGGAGGCAGCCCATCGATGTGTCTCTCTCTCACATGGATGTTTCTCTCTGTCTCGCCCTCTCTCTTCCGCTCTCCCTAAAAATCAATGGGAAAAATATCCTCGGGTGAGGATTAACAACAAAAATAAAATAAAATAAAATAAAATAAAATAAAATAATAAAATAAAATAAAAGAAATAAATACATAAATAAGAATAATAAAAAAAACAAATAAAAAAAAAATAAAATAAAATAAATAAATAAAATAATAAAATAAAATAAATAAAATAAAATAATAAATAAAATAAATAAAACAAATAAAAATACAATAAAATAAAACAAATAAAAAATAAAATAAAATAAAATAAATAAAATAAAATAATAAAATAAAATAAATAAAATAAAATAATAATAATAATTAAATAATAAATAAAATAAATAATATAAATAATAATAAAATAAAATAAATAATAAAATAAAATAAATAAAAGAATAGAAAAAATAACATAATAAATAAATTATAAAATAAAATACATTTTGCAACAGCGTGGAGGGACCTGGGGAGCATGACGCTGAGAGAAATACGGCCCGTCGGAGAACGGGCAAGCATCGCCAGGGTCTCACTCACGTGTGAATCGAATGAACAGCATAAACCGGTGAACAGAAACATCCAGAAACAGAGAAACACCGATCAGACCGTCCGACCTCGGAGGGGAGGCGGGGGGGGGGGGGGGGGGGGGGGGGGGGAGCCCAAGGACTCGTGTGTGTGCGGACAGGCCCGACCTATGGACACGGACACCAGGGGGTGAGGGCCCGAGAGGGGGTGGGGGGGGGGCAATGAGGCAATAAAGACACATACGTCATATCTTAATCAGTAAAGAAAGAAAAATAATAAAATAATAATACAATACCATGAATGAAATAAAATACAATAAGTAAAATAAAATAATAAAACAAATGAAGTAATAAGTAAAATAAATAAATAATACAATACAATAAAACAGGATAAAATGAATAATAAAATACAATACAATAAACAAAATAAAATAATAAAATAAAATAATAAAATGAATAATAAAATACAATACAATAAATAAAATAAAATAAAAAATAATAAAATGAATAATAAATACAATAAGAATTAGATAAAATACAATAAATAAAATAAAATAATAAAATTAATAAAATAATAAAACACAATAAGAATAATAAGGTAAAATACAATATATAAAATAATAAATAAAATTAATAAATAAAACAATAAAAATAATAACAAAATACAATAAATAAAATAATAATATAATACAATAAAACAAAATGAAATGAATAATAAAATACAATACAATAAATAAAATAAAATGAGAAAATTAATAAAATAATAAAATTAATAAAATACAATAAGAATAATAAGATACAATACAATAAATAAAATAAAATAATAAATTAATAAAATACAATAAGAATAATAAGATACAATACAATAAATAAAATAAAATAATAAAATTAATAAAATACAATAACAATAATAAGATACAATACAATAAATAAAATAAAATAATAAAATTAATAAAATAATAAAATTAATAATAAAACACAATAAGAATAATAAGATAAAAAACAATATATAAAATAATAAATTAAATGAATAAATAGTACAAGAAAAATAATAACATAAAAGACAATAAATAAAATAAAATAGTAAAATAAATAAAATAATAAAATGAATAAAGTAAAATAAAGAATAAAATAAATAAAATAAAATAAATAATAAAATAGAAGGCAATAAAATGCAATCAATAAAACAATGAAATAAAATGCCGCCAGTAAAATAAAATACGATAAATAAATTAACGACATTTTAAAAAATAAAATGCGATCAGTACAATCAGACAGCACATGACACAGACAGTGAAACGGGGCCGGGCAGGTGAGCGCCCCCCCCCCCCCGAGCAGACAGACAGGGGGTGCTGTGTCCCCCCCGGACCCGCTTGGAGCTCCCGCTGCCCCCCCAAACCCCGGCGCCCGGAGAACGGCCGCATCAGCCCCTGGCGCTCGGACCCGCGTCCATCCGCCCAGGGACCCCGGCTGGGTTTTCAGCAAACTTTGCAGGAGACAGACTCGCCCTTGAGGACCGGGGTTGGGGGGCGAGGGGGGCGCTGGTGGGCAGGGGGTGGACCCCACAGACATGCAGCCGCCGCCCTCTTCAGGCTGCGCTGGATGCTGCGAGAATCTATTTTTATTTATTTTATTTAAAAAAAGAAAAAAAAAAAGAAAGAAAAAATAAAAAATAAAGAGATCTGGCCCTGGCCGGTGTGGCCCAGTGGATAGAGCGCCGGCCGTTGGACTCAAAGGTCCCGGGTTCGATTCCCCAGGACCTTTTGTATTAGATAAAATACAATAAATAAATGATATAATACAATAAAACAAAATAAAATGAATAATAAAATACAACAAATAAAATAATAAAATTAATAAAATAATAAAATTGATGAAATACAATAAGAATAATAACATAAAATACAATAGATACAAAAAATAATAAAATTAAATAAAATAATAAAATTAAATAAAATAATAAAATTAATAAAACACAATAAGAATAAGATAAAATACAATAAATTGTATTTATTGGGGGGCATGCAGGAGGCGGCCGATCCGTGAGTCCCTCTCATCAGGGATGTCTCTCTCTCTCCCTTCCTCTGGGACATCAAGAAAAATATATTAAAAAAAAATAAAAAATATAAATACATCTTTATTTGATTTCAGAAAGCGAGGGGGTGGGGGAGAGAGACGCACGCTTGATGGGAGAGAATCGTGGGCAAGCCTTGCAGGGCGGTGTTGGTTCCCCCTCTAAATCATTTCTGCGTTTCAGTGAGTGTATCCTTCATGTCTGACTATTTTTTTTTTAAGGAAAACAGCGACCCAATAACTCCCTTCCTTTCTTACTTTCAAAATAGGTTTTTATTGATTTCAGAGGGGAAGGGAGAGAGAGAGAAACATCAATAGGTAGGTAGATGGGTAGGTAGGCATTCGGACGATGGATGATCGCTGGCTAGATAGATCAGTGATAACTACAGGGATAGGTAGGTAGGTAGGTAGAGAGATAGTTTATAGATGGCTGAATAGGTGAAAAAATAGAGATATATGAGTTCTGATAAACAGATAACAGATTGATGGATACATAGATGACAGGGAGGTAGGTGGATGCATGGAGAGATAGAGAGAGATGATAGCTAGATAGATAAATGATAGATAATAGATAGATGGTTGAATGGGTAAATAATCGGGACATGCGACTATGAATAAATGGATGGATAACAAATTGATAGATACACAGATGATAGATATGTAGGTAGGGAGAGAGATGGGTGGATGGATAGATAAATACATTGATGATAGCTAGGTACATAGGTAGGTAGGTAGGTAGAATGGGTAGATAGATATGACAGGTAAATGGTGAATAGATGATGATGATGATTGATAGATGATAAATAGATGGATAGATAGGTAGATAGATGGTAGATGGATACATAGATGATAGGAAGGTAGATATGTAGGTAGGTAGGTAGGTAGGTAGGTAGGTAGGTAGGTAGATAGAATGGATACATAGATAATAGATGAATGAATAAATGAAGATAGATAGATCCTAGATAGATAGATGGATAGTTAGAGATGATGGATGGATAGATAGATGATGGATTGATAGATATAGATGACAGATCAGATGTGGATAGATAGATGATAAATAGATGGATAGGTAGATAGATGGTAGATTGATATATAGATGATAGGAAGGTACATATGTTCATATGTACATAGGTAGGTAGGTAGGTAGATAGATAGAATGGATACATAGATAATAGATAGATAAATGAATAAATGAAGATAGATAGATCCTAGATAGATAGATGGATAGTTAGAGATGATGGATGGCTAGATAGAGGATGGATTGATATATATAGATAACAGATCAGACATGGATAAATAGATAGATGATAAATAGATGGATAGGTAGATAGATGGTAGGTTGATACATAGATGATAGGTAGGTACATTTGTAGATAGGTAGGTAGGTAGATAGAATAGATACATAGATAATAGATAAATGAATAAATGAAGATGATAGGTAGATAGATAGATAGATAGATTGATTGATTGATAGATAGATAGTTATAGATGATGGATGGCAGACGGACAGACGACAGAGGGGAGTGTGAGGGGCGGTGGATTTAAGAGCTCAAGGCTGGTACGCAAAGATGTCTGTCTGTCATCTGTCCGTCTGTCTATCTACTTGTCTATCTACCTGTCTACAATCTATTATCTATCTATCGATATCTATCATCCACCTATGTATCTACCAATCCATCATCTATCTATCCACCCATCATCTATATCTATCTATCTCTCTATCTATCTATCTATCTATCTATCTATCTATCTATCTATCTATCTATCTATTATCTATCTATCTATCTATCTATATCTCTATCTCTATCTAATCTATCATCTATCTATCTATCTATCATATCTATCTATCTATCTACTATCAATCTATCTATCTATCTATCTTACTATCTATTCTATCTATCTATCTATCTATCTATCTATCTATCTATCTATCTACTCTATTATCTATCATCTGTCATCTATCTATCTATCTATCTATCTATCTAATCTATCTATCTATCATCTATCTATCATTTATCTCTATCTATCTATCTATCTATCTATCTATCTATCTATCTATCTATCATCTATCTATCATTTATCATCTATCTATCTATCTATCTATCTATTATCTATCATCTGTCATCTATCATCTATCTATCTATCTATCTATCTATCATCTATCTATCTATCTATCTATCTATCTATCTATCTATCTATCTATCTTCTATATCTATCTATCTATCTATCTATCTATCTATCTATCTATCTATCATCTATCTATCTATCTATCTATCTATCTATCTATTATCTATCATCTGTCATCTATCATCTATCTATCTATCTATCTATCTATCTATCTATCATCTATCTATCTATCTATCTATCTATCTATCTATCTATCTATCTAACATGATGAGAGAGAACCATGGATCGGCCGCCTCCTGCACGCCCCCGACTGGGGATCAAGCCCACAACCCGGGCACGTGCCCTTGGCCAGAATCCAACCCGGGACCCTTCAGTCCGCAGGCCGACGCTCTATCCACTGAGCCACACCGGCCGGGCCCCGGTGAACATTTTCGAATACTGAGCAGTGACTCTACGTGAGACGCTTAAGGGAGGAAAAGGTGTGACCCTGAGCCCCACCGTATCTATGGGAGCCACCAGGCGTGTGACAGGCGTGTGACAGGCGTGTGACAGGCGTCTTTGTTCGCACCCACAGTGTCTGACCAGGCCTTCGTGACACTGGCCACCAATGACACCTACTGCCAAGGAGCCCTGGTCCTGGGCCAGTCGCTGAGGAACCAGAGGGCCACCAGGCAGCTGGTGGTGTTGATCACTCCCCAGGTGTCCAGGCTGCTCAGGTAAGACCTGTGCCCACCTGGCTCCCCCTTGGGTAGAAGCAACGTCACCTGCATCATGGGGGTGGGGGTCCCCCTGAAATTGTGTTGGTCCTAGAGCCCTGGCCATCATGGAATCGATGGGTAGATAATGGATGGGTGGACGGATGGATGGATGGATGGATGGATAGATAGGTAGATGATAGGTAGGTAGATGATAGATATATAGATGATAGATATATAGATAGATATAAAGAGATAGATGATAGATAGATAGAATAGATGAGACATAGGTAGAAAGATAGATACAGAGATTCACAGATACATAAATAGATGGTAGATGATAGATAAATAGATAGATAGATAGATAGATAGATAGATAAAATAGATGATACATAGGTAGAAAAATTCATAGATACACAGGTACATAAATAGATTAGATAGATAGATAGATAGATAGATAGATAGATAGATAGATAGATAGATAGATAGGATGGATGATGGATGTGTGGGTGTATGGATGGTTAGATGGATGCATGGACGGATGGATGTATGGATGGATACATAGGTAAATATAGATACATAGACATAGATGATTAATAGCTAAATATAGAGATGATAGATATAGATGATAGATAGAATAGATGATGGATGGGTAGATGAAGAGATGGATGGTAGAGATAGATGATAGATAGATAGATAGATAGATAGATAGATAGATAGATAGATAGATGATAGGCATTATGGATAAGTGAATGGATAGATGAGTTGTGTGGGTGGGTGGATAGATGATAGATAGATAGATAGATAGATAGATAGATAGATAGATGGTAGATAGATAGATAGATGATAGACAGACAGATAGATAGATAGATAGATGATAGATAGATAGATAGATAGATAGATAGATAGATGATAGATAGATAGATTAGATGATAGATAGATAGATAGATAGATAGATAGATAGATAGATAGATAGATATAGATGATATATAGGGTGGATGATGGGTGTATGCATGGTTAGATGGATGCATGGACAGATGGACGGATGGATGGATGGATGGATGGATGGATACATAGATAAATATAGAGACATAGACATAGATGATTAATAGCTAAATATAGAGATGATAGATTTGATAGATAGATAGATAGATAGATAGATAGATAGATGAGAGAATGGATGGATGGATAGATGATAGATATATATATATAGATAGGTAGATAAGTAGAAAGAATTGATGGATATATAGAAGATAGATACAGATAGGATGGATAGATAGACAAATAAATAGATGCTGTAGTTGGATGATGGATGATGGGTGATGGATAGATAGATGATGATTGATAGATGATGGAGACAATAGCTCCCTGTATCTCTAGCTCGTCCTCAGGTTTCTGTCATCACAAGATAGTCTACGCGATGCCAAAATCGGATTTAAGCAAAAATAAATAAACACTTTGTGAGAGAGGCAGATTTCATGTTGATAAAGGTAGGGGCCCTCAAACGTGTACGCAACCAACAATATGGGTTCTGAATACAGAAAGCAAAAAAAAAAAAAAAAAAAATATGGCAGCGAACATCAGCTGGTTGCTACCGGCTCACCGCCACATATTTTGCCAAGAGAGGGACTTCCTTAAAGCTACCCTGGATCCGTCTCTCTTAAGACAGTTCTGGCCCTAGCTGGTGTGGCTCAGTGGGTAGAGCATCAGCCTGCCGACCAAAGGGTCCAGGGTTCGATTCCCGGTCAAGGCCACGTACCTCGGTTGCAGGCTCCTCCCCAGCCAGGGCCCTGGTCCCGGTTCGTGCAGGAGGCAACCAATCAATGTGTCTCTCTCATATCAATATTTCTCCCTGTCTGTCCCTCTCCCTGGCTTCCAATCTCTCTAGAAATCCATGGAAACATGCCCTCAGGTGAGGATTAACAAAAAGGAAGAAGGATTCATGTTTCCTGTTTCTGAGCAGGGATGGGGATGTATACTGTTCCATGATTCTCTACATCTTATGTTTTTTTTTTAAAAAAAAAGTATATTGATTTCAGAGAGGAAGGGAAAGGGAGAGAGAGAGAAACAGCCATGAAGAGAGAGAATCATGGACCGGCCGCCTCCTGCACGCCCCCGACTGGTTGGGGATGGAGCCCACAACCCGGGCCTGTGCCCTGACCGGGAATCGAACCCGTGACCTCCTGGCTCCTAGATCCACACGCAACCACCGGGCCACGCGAGCCGGGTGTCTCCGGGTTTCTTGGCAAACGTGTCTTCCAGGGCTATTCTCTCGAGGGTATTTGACGAGGTCGTCGAGGTCAATCTGATGGACAGCGCCGACCACGTCCACCTGGCCTTCCTGAAGAGGCCCGAGCTCGGCGTCACCCTCACCAAACTTCACTGCTGGACGCTCACCCGTTACAGCAAGTGTGTGTTTCTGGACGCCGACACCCTGGTGAGCACCCTTGGGAGTGTGGGGCCGAGACGGTGCCCGTGGTGAGAAACCCATCGGACACCACGCCTCCTGCCCCCTCTTCAGAAGGCTGCTACCTCGGGGTGGGGTTCCCGTCAGGCAACATGGAACTGTTGTGTGTATTTTATTTTATTATTTACTGGAGGCCCGGTGCACGAAATTTGTGCACGAGTGTGGTCCCTAGTGGCTGCCGGCCACCGGCCGGGGCCTTGCTTTGTTTCACGCCACCCCCTGGTGGTCAGCGCACGTCATAGCGCGTGATCGATCTCCTGGTCAATCGAACTCCCGCGGGGACATTTGCATATTAGGCTTTTATATATAAAGACGAGAGGCCCGGTGCACGAAATTCGTGCATGGGTAGAGTCCCTAGGGCTGACCGGCGATCAGGGCCGATTGGGGCCTTCCGGCTGCTGGCCCCGGGACCTCCCTTCTCAGGTAGTCAGCACACATCATAGCGAGCGGTCGAATGCCTGGTCTCCTGGTGGAACTCCCGTGGGGACAGTTTGCATATTAGGCTTTTATATATATAGTTTTTATTAATTTTTATTTTTAAGTCTTTTTATTAATATATTTTATTGATTTTTTTACAGAGAGGAAGGGAGAGGGATAGAGAGTTAGAAACATCGATGAGAGAGAAACATCGATCAGCTGCCTCCTGCACACCCCCTACTGGGGATGTGCCCACAACTAAGGTACATGCCCTTGACCGGAATCGAACCCGTGACCCTTCAGTCCGCAGACCGACGCTCTATCCACTGAGCCACACCGGTCAGGGCTAATTTTTATTTTTAAAAATTATTGTTGTATGTTTTTTAATCCTCGCCTGTGGTTATTTTTTTTATTGATTTTTAGGGAGAGTGGAAGAGAGAGGGAAACACAGAGAGAGAAACATCGATGGATTGCCTCCTGCACGCCCCCTACTGGGGATCGAGCCCGCAACCCGGGCCTGTGCCCTTGACCGGGAATCGAACCTGCAACCTTCTGGTTCCTAGGTCAACGCTCAACCACTGAGCCACACCGGCCAGCACTTGATTGGCTATTTTTTTTTTTTGGCGTCTGTAGTGAGAGCAACCATCCTGGGGCTCAGACCTCCTCTGACGGACGGTTTGCAAGGAGCCAACCCTGTCCGGCCCCTCCTCAAGCCCCTCCCTCCTTTCTCACCTGCGAAACCGGAAGCCACAGGGGGTGGGGCGTGGCTACAGGGGTCCCCTGCTCTGATTGACAGGTGCTGTGCAACATCGATGAGCTGTTTGACAGGAGTGAGTTCTCGGCCGCCCCCGACCCGGGCTGGCCCGACTGCTTCAACAGCGGGGTGTTCGTCTTCCGGCCGTCCCTGCGGACACACCGCCTCTTGCTGCAGCATGCCGCGGACCACGGCAGCTACGACGGTGCGTGAGGGACAGCTGGGAGTTTGGGGGACCCAGACCCCCCTCCTCTGCCTGGGAACGAATGAAAATTTCAACACAAAATACCCTAGCTGGTGTGGCTCAGTGGATAGAGCTATCAGCCTAAAGACTGAAGGGTCCCGGGTTCGATTCCTGGGTAATGGGCTCGAACCCCAGTAGGGGGCGTGCAGAAGGCAGCCGATCCCTAATTCTCTCTCCTCATGGATGTCTCTCTCTCTCTCTCTCTCTCATCCTTCCTCCCTCTCTGAAATCAATTAAATAATATCTATATGTATAAAAGGCTAAGGGGCCTACTGTCCGTCTGTCCAACCGGCCGACTGACCTGGCAATCCTATAGCATAAAAGGCTACTATGCAAATTGTCCCCTCGACTGCGATTTCGACCGGGAGTTCGACCAAGAGGCGAGGCCGGCTGGCCAACCTCGCGTGGCCCCTCCCCCTGGCCGGCCCCGCCCCCGATCGGCCCCAATCTTGGCAGGCCAGCCGGACCCCACCCGTGCACGAATTCGTCTATAACCTGAGCCTGCCACCCGGGCACGTGCCCTTGACCGGGAATCGAACCCGGGACCCTTCAGTCCGCAGACTGACGCTCTATCCACTGAGCCACACCGGCCAGGGCTGTTGCTGGTTATTAATAAAATAGGAAGGAGGTGGATGTATGTCGCACGTTGAGAGAACAGTCGTGTTTGAGCAGGCAGAGAGGAGACGCGTGCTCAGTGACCTTGGATGACCTTCGGACGCCCTCGTTAACATGACCGTCTCCGTTCACCGTTTAGGGGCCGATCAGGGCTTGCTGAACAGTTTCTTCAGCAGCTGGCCGACGGCCGACATTCAGAAGCACTTGCCCTTCGTCTACAACCTGAGCAGCAGCCCCGCGTACACCTACAGCCCGGCCTTCAGACAGTAAGTGCTCGCACGGGCCCAGACCCGGGTCTGACTCTGTGGTATAACCACCTGGCATCAGGTTTTGAAATTTTATTTATTTTATTTTTTCATTGATTTCAGAGAGAGGAAGGGAGGGAGAGAGAGAGAGAGAGAGAGAGACATCACGGATGAGAGAGACTCATGGATCGGCTGCCTCTTGCAAACCCGGGCACGTGCCCTTGACCGGACTCGAACCCGGGACCCTTCAGTCCGCCGGGCGACCCTCTATCCGCTGAACCAAACCGGCCGGGGGAGCTTTTGAGTTTTTGAAACGTGTTTTTGTTGAACTTCGGAGACAGGAAGGAGAGAGAGAGAGAAACAGAAATAATGAGAGAGGATCATGGACCGACGGGCTCCCTTCCTACTGGAGGTCGAACATGAGTGACAGCAGGAAGCTAGGTGTCCGTCCATAGGCACGCGGACAGAGACGCCGTGGTACATGTATGTGCCGTGCCCGCACAGCCGTGAGCGGGAGGAGGGGCGGCGAGGAATTAAAGAAAAGACAGGCAAGGAGAATACAGCTGGGGCTTGGTGGACCGCCTGTGCCTGGAGGAGGCCACAGAAAAGACGGATCCAGCCAGCAAGCTGAGCCTTTATCTTATAGTCAGAGGAAAACAAAGTGGTGGCCAACGTAGTTACAATGTTCTTGTGCGTTTCGCCTGTTTAGGCAGCACTCGCTGCACCTCCCACAGCCCATTCGCTACCCAGGAAGGATCTAGGGCAGCCGTTCTCAAACTGGGGGTCGAACGAACCCTTTCACAGGTGCCGGGGTCCTGCCCCAGCAGGTCCAGGGGTCCCCAAAGGTGTGGACGGAGTCGGCGAAGAAGGAATGACACAGAGACAGCGTTCAGTTGATCAGCAGCCTAGCCAGGATCTCCAGCCAAGTTCTGGTCTGGATCTCCAGCGAAGTTCTGGTTAGGATCTCCAGCCAGGTTCTGTGTCCATGTTCTCTTGCTAGGTTCTCCAGCCAGGTTCTGTCCAGGTTCTCCAGCCAGGTTCAGTCACCAGGTTCTAGTCAGGTTCTCGTGCCAATTTCTGTAGTCAGGTTCAGTCCAGGATCTTTTGCCATGTTCTCTCCAGCGAAGTTCTTCTGTCTCTAGGTTCTGTGTAGGTTCTATGTCTAGGTTCTGTCCTGTTCTCTTGTTACATCTGTATTTATACCAGTTGATTCCAATCCTATCAATCTCTATTCCAAAGGTTAGGGCGTTTCTTATCTCCATTCCAGGGAGTAAAGATTATGTAGCTTAAGCATGATTGTTTGTAGTTAAAGTGATTAATTACCTGCCTGGCACTTAGTTAAGGGGTTTTATTCCCTCCCTAACTTCGGGGGAAAATCCCTACCTGGGCAAACAACCTTTCTCAGAGAGGAGACCTTGGTTAAAACACATAGTGCCAAGAAGGTGAGCAAACATATTAAGAACAGGATGCCATATATGCCAGGTCCCTTGAAACAGCAAGCATGGACCGGCTCCCGGCACACGGGGGTCGCCTAAGACCATCGGAAAAGACATCGATCATCACATACTGTTTTTGGGATGAATCACTACGCTTTCACGATGTTCAATTTGTACCAATGAGATTGGGGGTCGCCACAACACGAGGAACCGCATGAAAGGGTCGCGGCGTTAGGAAGGCTGAGAACCGCTGATCCCGGGGGTGGCCGTAAGGTTAAACGTAATGAAGCTGAAGTGGGCTCAGCCCTCCAAGCTGGGACGTGTGTGTGGCCCTGCCACAGGTCAGTTACGTGAGGCTGAACTCTAGAGCCGGTCCGTACACAGGTCCACGGTGGAATATTACTAAGCCATGAAAAAGGACTAGAGCTTACCATTGGCAACAGCGTGCATGGACCTAGAGGGTGAGATAAGTCAGACAGAGAAAGGCAAATACCAGGTGATCTCACGCGCATGTGGAATCTCAAAATAAAATAAATGAGCAAATAGACACAGATCACAAGCTGACGGTTGCCCGAGGGGAGACGCAGGAGGAAATGGAACACAAAAGCAAACCAAACTTCAAAGTCACCGACCACAGGAAAATCAAGGCAATAAAAAATGTTTCCCAGGGTTGGGTGTGGTGGTAATTGAGAAAATATAAAAGGACTGAGAAGGGGAAATCGTAATCTTGTAAAAGAAGCTTTTTTTAAATTTTTGTCTGTTTGTTTGTAGTTTGCATATGTATCATAAAAGCTATTTTTTTTTTGTCCCTGTTGTTGCTGTTATTTTAAAAAAATGGATTTCAGAGAGAGGAAGGGAGAGGGAGAGAGAGAGAGAAACATCCATGATGAGAGAGCATCAGGGATCGGCTGCCTCCTGCACGCCCCCCACTGGGGATCCAGCCCGCAACCCGGGCACGTGCCCTTGACCGGGAATCGAACCCGTGACCTCCTGGTTCCTAGGTGGACGCTGAACCACTGAGCCACGCCGGCCGGGCTGTCGGTTGTGTTTTGAACGTGTCCGTCCACTCCCCAGTGGAAATCTCCTGCGCGTTTCCTTCTCAGGTTCGGTTCGAGGGCGAAGGTGGTCCACTTTCTGGGCCCCCAGAAGCCGTGGAGCTACAAGTACAACCCGCAGACGGGCTCGGTGTGGGAGGAGGACCCTGGGACGGCCCCCCAGCACCAGCTGAGCTTCCTGAACCTGTGGTGGAACATCTACCACCACAGCGTCCTGCCTCTGTACGAACGCATCCCGGACGAGCCACGGCAGGCGTCGCCCGGACACACAGTAAGTGGGGGGATCCCCTCGGAACACAGGGGTTGAGACTCAAGTCAATCCTGCCGACCTGGCTCAGTGGTTGAGCATCGACCTAGGAACCAGGAGGTCCCGGGTTCGATTCCCGGTCAAGGGCACAGGCCCGGGTTGCGGGCTCGATCCCCATAAGGGGGCGTGCAGGAGGCGGACGGTCCGTGATTCTCTCTCATCACGGATGTGTGTGTCTCTCTCTCTCCCTCTCCCTTTTTGAAATCAATAAAAATGTACCAAAAACAAATATATGAACACACAATTATGTGATCAGACCTAACAGCTATGTATATAAAAGCCTAAGCAATTCTTACGACCGAACGGCGAGAACGTCCGGAACGACCGGTCGACCGGTTGCTATGACTCGCACTGACCACCAGGGGGCAGAGGCTCAATGCAGGAGCTGCTCCCTGGTGGTCAGTGCGCTCCCACAGCCAACGTCCGACACTGCTTTTTAAAAAATATTTTATTGATATTTTTACACAGAGGAAGGGAGAGAGAGATAGAGAGTCAGAAACATCGATGAGAGAGAAGCATCGATCAGCTGCCTCCTGCACGCCCCCCACTGGGGATGTGCCCGCAACCCAGGTCCATGCCCTTGGCCGGAATCGAACCCGGGACCCTTCAGTCCGCAGGCCGACGCTCTATCCACTGAGCCACACCAGCTAGGGCCCCACACTCTATGTTTTTTCTCCAGCTGGCAGGCCCCGATCGGCCTGGCCCTGATCAGTCCTGATCGCCAGCCAGGCCTAGGGACCCCACCCGTGCAGGAATTCGTGCACCCGCCTCTAGTATTGAATAAATACCGATCGATAGTCGAGTTGGGGAGCCGTGCCCACACAGAGAACGGGATGGGTCTTAGGGCTCTGAGGTCAGTCCGAGAGTTGAAAAGTCGTGAGGGAACCCTGATCATTGTGTCTGTCCATGTTTCTGTGTGCAGAATTCTCTCTCGCGCGTTGAGGTGCCGTGTGCGAATTCAGCACCTTGTGCAGAGGGGCCGTGTGCGAATTCAGCACCTTGTTCAGAGGGGCCGTGTGCGAATTCAGCGGCCACGGCTCCTGGGGAACCTTCGGAGACGCCCACGGTAGTGAATGAGACCCCACTTTCGTCTGAGGCAGCCCCTTCAGGAGACGTAAGTACCAGCACCCCACACAGAAAGGTGAGATGGGAAGTCAGGCATGGGGCCCGGCCAGTGTGGCTCAGTGGTTGAGCACTGACCTAGGAACCAGGAGGTCCCGGGTTCGATTCCCGCTCAAGGGCACAGGCCCGGGTTGCGGGCTCCATCCCCAACCAGTAGGGGGCGTGCAGGAGGCGGCCGATCCGTGATTCTCTGTCATTGTGGATGTTTCTATCTCTCTTTTCTCCCTTCCTCTCTGAAATCAATAAAAATATATTTTTTAAAAAATAACTAATTACAACGGCCAACCCAGACCCGCCAGGCTTGCAGAGGGAAGAGGAAGAGGGGTAGAAAATGAGCTTTTCTGCTCGTTTTTCCGTCCTCCTGGCATTCATTCAGGGGGCTCTCCCGTCTGAGCCTGCATCTGGCCCAGGAATGTCTGGGCTGAGTTAAATATAGGGCGTGAGCCGCTCCAGGAATTCCGGGAATCTGCCCTTAAGCTCTGAGGGTATGTAGAGAGCTGCTCTCTCTCTGCAACCAGTGAGCCAGGCTTGTAACAAGATTTTTTAAAAAAATCATCCAAAAAACACTCTTTAAATAATAATAAAAAAATTAAAAATTAAGAAATAAAAAATTAAAAAATTAAAAATAATAAATAAAAATAAAAAAATTAAAAATAATAATAAATAAAAATTAAAAATTAAAAATAATAATAAATAAAATTTAAAAAATTAAAAATTAAAAATAAAAATAAGACATAAAATTTAAAAAATAATAAATAAAAAATAATAAATGCAATAATACATAATAATTTAAAAAATAAAAAATGAAAAATAATAAAAATAAAAGTAAATAAAATTTAAAAAATAAAAAATGATAAATAATAAATAAAAATGGAAAAAAATAAAAAATAAAAAATAATAAAAATAATAGTAAATAAAATTTAAAATAAAAATAAAATATAATAATAAATAAAAAATAAAAAAATAAAAAAATAAAAATAAAAATAATAGTAAATAAAATTAAAAATAAAAAATAAAAAATAATAATAAATAAAAATTAAAAAATTAAAAAAATAAAAATAAAAATAATAGTAAATAAAATTAAAATAAAAAATAATAATAAATAAAAATTAAAAAATTAAAAAAATAAAAATAATAGTAAATAAAATTAAAATAAAAAATAAAAAATAATTATAAATAAAAATTAAAAAATTAAAAGAATAAAAAATAATAAAAATAATAGTAAATTAAAAAATTTTAAAGAACCAAAAAAACCCCCACAAAAGGCAAGTCCGAGCCGGGTCGGTAAAAGTGAGGAGGCTGGGAGGCTTTTAACAGGATCCGCCATGTATTTCATTATTTCAACTCCAAGTCCTCGGGGGATCAGTTTTGTGCTGTCACTGCCCCCTGCTGGCCATTTCTAGAATTTTTCAACTCTGGGTTTTTCCCCCCCTCCCTTCCCCTCCCCTCTCTTCCCCTCCCCTCCCCCCAACTTAATTTTAAAAAAAATGTTTTTTATGGCAGTAGAGCAGCGGTTCTCAACCTGTGGGTCGCGACCCCTTTGGGGGTCGAACGGCCCTTTCCCAGGGGTCGCCTAAGTCCCTCGGAAAACACACCTATAATCACATATTGTTTTTGTGATGAATCGCGACGCTTCCATGAGGTTCCATGGGTCGCCATGACATTGGGGGGTCCCCACCGCGGGAGGAGCTGTATTAAGGGGTCGCGGCGTGAGGAAGGTTGAGAACCGCGGCAGGAGACGGAGGGGAATGTTTATGGGGTGTTTTGCTTGTTTGTTTGTTTAAAATACATTTTATTGATTTTTTTACAGAGAAGAAGGGAGAGGGATAGAGAGTTAGAAACATCAATAATGAGAGAGAATCACGGATCGGCCGCCTCCTGCACGCCCCCCACTGGGGGATCGAGCCCACAACCCGGGGCCTGTGCCCTTGGCTGGAATCGAACCCAGGACCCTGCAGTCCACAGGCCGACGTTCTATCCACTGGGCCACACCAGCCAGGGCTTAAACATATTTTTATTGATTTCAGAGAGAAGAAGGGAGAGGGAGAGAGAGAGAATCATGGATCGGCCGCCTCCTGCACGCCCCCTACTGGGGACCCAAGGATATTTTCCCATTCATTTTTATTTATTTAATTTTTAAAGAATATATTTTTATTGGTTTCAGAGGGGAAGGGAGAGAAAGAGACACATCCATGATGAGGGAGAATCATGGATCGGCCGCCTCCTGCACGCCCCCTATTGGGGATCGAGCCCTAAACCCGGGCACGTGCCCTTGACCAGGGATGTTTTTCTCTCTCTCTCTCTCTCTCCTCCCTTTGTCTCTGAAATCAATAAAAAATATATCTATCTATATCTATATCTATATCTATATCTATATCTATATCTATATCTATATCTATATCTATATCATCTATATCTATATTTATATCTATATCATCTATATCTATATCTATATATCTATATCTATATCTATATCTATCTCTATATCTATATCTATATCTATATCTATATCATCTATATCTATATCTATATCTATATCTATATCTATATCATCTATATCTATATCTATATCTATATCTATATCTATATCTATATCTATATCTATATCATCTATATCTATATCTATATCTATATCTATATCTATATCTATATCTATATCTATATCATCTATATCTATATCTATATCTATATCTATATCTATATCTATATCTATATCTATATCTATATCTATATCATCTATATCTATATCTATATCTATATCTATATCTATATCATCTATATCTATATCTATATCATGTATATCTATATCTATATCTATATCTATATCTATATCTATATCTATATCTATATCTATATCTATATCTATATATATTTTTCAAAAGAGTTAGTCATGGCCCCAAGTAGATACAAGGACGTTAAGACATGGTGTTGGGTGCGAGCCCCAGACAAGGATGTAGGCGGAGATGCTGGTGATCATAACACTCTCCCCCTCATTCACCCCCTTTCCATCCTGGCGGCAGAGAAAAATAGACGATATACGCCACGTTTTCCGTTGAGCTGTGTTCATTTGCATGAAAATCTGTGCTAATCGCCTTTTGTTATTTATTTTATTTTATTTTATTTTTTTATTACAGACGACAGGTTGCCCTGAAATCGAGACTCCGGCTGGACTGACGCCTGAGCCAAATCCACCACCTCTTCCCCCGTTGGCCGGAGTCGCAGAGCCCGGAATCGCCTCCCTGCAGATCATTGAAACAGTTAAGCCCAGCCGTCTCGGTCACGGGTCCTAGTTCTGTGGGCGTGCCTGTCCGTCGACGGCCAAAAAAATGCCCTGTTTTACGTCCATGGCTTTTCTTTAAATATAAACTAGAGGCTTCGGTGCACGGATTCGTGCACAGGTGGGGTCCCTCGGCCTGGCCTGCGGGGATCGGGCCGAAACCGGCTCTCGGACATCCCCCGAGGGGTCCCGGATGGCGAGAGGGCGGTTCTCGGGGGACGCACCCCGGAATCGGGCTCCCTCCTCTGTGGTTCTGGGTGCGTCGCCCGAGAAACGAAGCTGCCAAGTCATCTCAGCTCTGCAGATCCTGTGTTGTCTGCCCCCTGGTGGTCAGTGAGCATCATAGCAACCAGTCAGAGCTTCTGCCCCCTGGTGGTCAGTGCGCATCATAGCAACCAGTCAGAGCTTCTGCCCCCTGGTGGTCAGTGCACGTCAGATATACCGGTCAGAGCGTCTGCCCCCTGGTGGTCAGTGTGTGTCATAGCTACCGGTCAGAGCGTCTGCCCCCTGGTGGTCAGTGCGCATCATAGCGACCAGTCAGAGCTTCTGCCCCCTGGTGGTCAGTGCATGTCATAGCTACCTGTCAGAGCGTCTGCCCCCTAGTGGTCAGTGCACGTCATAGCTACCGGTCAGAGCATCTGCCCCCTGGTGGTCAGTGCGCGTCATAGCTACCGGTCAGAGCGTCTGCCCCCTGGTGGTCAGTGCACGTCATAGCTACCAGTCGGAGCGTCTGCCCCCTGGTGGTCAGTGCACGTCATAGCTACTATTCGGGAGTGCCTGCCCCCTGCTGGTCAGTGCATGTCATAGATACCAGTGGGAGTGTCTGCCCCCTGCTGGTCAGTGCATGTCATAGCAACCAGTCAGAGCGTCTGCCCCCTCGTGGTCAGTGCATGTCATAGCGACCAGTCAGAGTGTCTGCCCCCTGGTGGTCAGTGCATGTCATAGCGACCAGTCAGAGTGTCTGCCCCCTGGTGGTCAGTGAGTGTCATAGCTACCAGTCAGGAGTGTCTGCCCCCTGGTGGTCAGTGCATGTCATAGCTACCAGTCAGAGTGTCTGCCCCCTGGTGGTCAGTGCACGTCATAGCGACCAGAGTGTCTGCCCCCTGGTGGTCAGTGCATGTCATAGCTACCAGTCAGAGTGTCTGCCCCCTGGTGGTCAGTGCACGTCATAGCTACCAGTCAGAGTGTCTGCCCCCTGGTGGTCAGTGAGTGTCATAGCTACCAGTCAGGAGTGTCTGCCCCCTGGTGGTCAGTGCATGTCATAGCTACCAGTCAGAGTGTCTGCCCCCTGGTGGTCAGTGCACGTCATAGCGACCAGTCAGAGTGTCTGCCCCCTGGTGGTCAGTGAGTGTCATAGCTACCAGTCAGGAGTGTCTGCCCCCTGGTGGTCAGTGCACGTCATAGCGACCAGTCAGAGCGTCTGCCCCCTGGTGGTCAGTGAGCGTCATAGCTACCAGTCAGGAGTGTCTGCCCCCTGGTGGTCAGTGCACGTCATAGCTACCAGTCAGGAGTGTCTGCCCCCTGGTGGTCAGTGCATGTCATAGCTACCAGTCAGAGTGTCTGCCCCCTGGTGGTCAGTGTATGTCATAGATACCAGTGGGAGTGTCTGCCCCCTGGTGGTCAGTGCACGTCATAGCTACCAGTCAGAGCATAGGCCCCCTGGTGGTCATTGTGCATCATAGCTACGGCCAGTTGGCCTGTCGCTTAAGCTTTTATCTATATAGATATATTGACTTCAGAGAGGCAGAGAGAGAAACATCCATGATGAGAGAAAATCACGGACCGGCCGCCTCCTGCACACCCCCCACTGGGGATCGAGCCCACAACCCGGGCCTGTGCCCTTGACGGGGAATCGAACCCTGAACTCCTGGTTCATAGGTTGTCCCACAACCACTGAGCCACGCTGGTTGGACCCCATGACCTTTCTTAATAGTTTTCCCAGCTGGGACAATCGGACGGCCATGAGTCCGGCCGGTGTGGCTCAGTGGTTCGGCATCAACCTAGGAACCAGGAGGTCAGGGTTCGATTCCCGATCAGGGCACATGCCCGGGTTGTGGGCTTGATCCCCAGTAAGGGGCGTGCAGGAGGCAGCTGATTTTTATTCTCTCTTATCATGGACGGTTCTCTCCGTCTCTCCCTCTCCCATCCTCCGTGAAATCAATAAAAATAAATTTTAAAAAATGACTACAATTCTCAGAAGCTCAAGCTCGACTCATGATGGGTGGTTGTGTCTCTAGCAGCCAGCGGACGAGACAGGAGCTGGCCGGTCGGAGGAATCCAGGCAACGAAACCAGGAGCCCCCTGTGAATGTCACCAGGGACCCCAGGCCTGAGGATGTGCTGGAGGTGGTACCCCAGTTTTTTTGCTCACTCTCGGCTCCTGCCAGCCGCCCCCTGCCTTTCCCGGGGCTCCCCGCCTGCACCCAGCAGCCGTTAACTCACTTTGTTGAAATAGATTCTACCTGCGTCTCGTGGTGTCTGCGATGCGTCCGTCTTCTCTCTAACCTGGGCGCTTGGTCTACTCGCTCTCTCCTGTCCATCAAAATCACCCCCTTTCTCTCTCTCAAAGCTGTTTTGCAAAATTAATTCAGCTGGGGGAGCATCGAAACCCAGCCGTCTGTTGTCTGATACCATCATTCGTTGTCTAAAGGCTGGAGAATTGGGGGTGAAAATTTTAAAAAATATATATTTTTATTGATTTCAGAGAGGAAGGGAGAGGGAGAGAGAGAGAAACATCCATGAAGACAGAGAATCACGGACCGGCTGCCTCCTGCACGCCCTCTCCGTCTCCCTTCCTCTCTGAAATCAATAAAAATATATTTTTTTTTTTTACAAAAAAGAATAGCTATTTAGCCCGGTCAGCATGGCTCAGCGGTTGAGTGTCAACCTATGAACCAGGAGGTCACGGTTCGATTCCCGGTCAAGGGCACAGGCCCGGGTTGCGGGCTCCATACCCAGTAGGGGGCGTGCAGGAGGCGGCCGATCCAGGATTCTCTCTCATCCCTGACGTTTCTATCTCTCTTTCCCTCTCCCTTCCTCTCTGAAATCAATCTATATGTATAAAAGCCTAAGCTACCGTTATGACCTTTCGACCAGTTCACCGGTCGCTATGACACGCCCTGACCACCAGGGGGCAGAGGCTCAATGCAGGAGCTTCCCTCTGGTGGTCAGTGCACTCCCACAGCCAAGCTCCCATGGTCCCTACCTCCAGCCGGCTGGCCCCGATCGGCCCTGAACGCCAGCCAGGCTAAGGGACCCCCACCCTCCCAAGCACGAATTCGTGCACCAGGCCGCTCGTAAAAACATCACAAAAACAAGAAACGTCTCCTGTCGGCTTGTCGCCCCCAGGTGGACCTGGCCATGTCCGTTTCCGAGATCTCCATCAGCGAGAAGGTCAGGGCGCTGAGCCCCGAGGAACAGAGGAGGAAGTGGGAAGAGGGCCACATCGACTACATGGGGAAGGACGCCTTTGCCCGCATCCAGGAGAAGCTGGACCGGTTCCTGCAGTGATGCGGGGAGTGCGTGCAGCGGGCGCCGCGGTTCCGTCCGCCTTGTTCTGTTGGGTGGACGTCTCCTCTCGTGTCTTCCCAAAGGGCGACGCTGTTCAACTCCGTGCCTGACTTCATCGTTCAACCACGTGCCCGTATGCGTCGTTATTGATGGTTGACCAACCTGAGTGCCTTCCAATAAAAAGCAACGTAGACCGTGAACAACCCAGCTGGAAGCCGCCTGCTGGTCCCAGCTCTCCCACACCTTCATGGCATCTTCTCACCTCGTCTGCAAGAAGGAGCGGAAAGAAACTTCTGGTCGACCCTCAGCCATGGTCTTGGCCAGACGAGCTTTGCAATGCCGGCTGGGACAGATGCTACGGCGTCTAGGTTGGACGTTACCATGGATTGTCTTCTGTCCCCAGGCGAATAACAGTAGGATCGTGTGTTCAGTACCTCCGGAATCCTTAAATATGAGCATCCTTTCTCTTTGTGTTTAATAAAATATTTTTACTAGAGGCCCGGTGCACGAATTTGTGCACCAGTGGGGTCCCTCAGCCTGGCCTGCGGGATCGGGGCTGAAACCAGCTCTCCGACATCCCCTGAGGGGTCCTGGATTGCGAGAGGGCGCAGGCCAGGCCGAGGGACCCCACGGGTGCACGATCGGGGCCGGGGAGGGACACGGGAGGTTGGCCAGTGGGGGAGGGATTGGGGTAGGGCTCCAGGGCGGGTCCAGTCCGTCTCGCTCAGTCCCGATTGGCCACACCCCAACAGCAAGCTAACCTACTGGTTGGAGCATCTGCCCCCTGGTGGTCGGTGCACGTCATAGCGACTGGTGAAGGCATTGACTGTCTGCCCCCTGGTGGTCAGTGCACGTCATAGCGAGCAGTTGAGCGGCCTTAGCATATCATTAGCATATCACGCTTTGATTGGTTGAACGGCCGACTGGTCGACCAGACAGTTAGCCTGTTAGGCTTTTGTTATACAGGAGGACGGCTCTAGCCTGTTTGGCTCAGTGGATAGAGAGTTGTAAACCTCCTGGTTGGTTCCAGGTGATGTCTCGCCATGACTCGCTCAGGACAACCAGATGTGCAAAGGCTACTTGCAGGCAAATGCGTGTGCCACCCGTGACGTACGTGCGACTGCTCTCTGCTGGGTCTCACTACCTCACTCCCAAGCATCGTTTCGATCTGCTGGGCTCTTCAGGCCATTTCAACTCAGCTCTTTTGGGAGAATTCTCAGTTTTCCGAGACCTACACTGTCTTCCACTAGGAAACGTCACCAAATCCATCCATCCATCCATCCACCCATCCATCATCATTTATCCATCCATACAACCATCCATCCATCCATCATCCATCCATTTATCCATCCATCCATCCATCCATCCATCCATCCATCCATCATCATTTATCCATCCATACAACCATCCATCCATCATCCATTCATTTATCCATCTATCCATCCATCCATCCATCCATCCATCCATCCATCCATCATTTATCCATCCATCCATACATCCATCCATAATCCATCCATTTATCCATTTATCTATCCATCCATCCATCCATCCATCCATCCATCCATCCATCCATCATCATTTATCCATCCATACAACCATCCATCCATCCATCATCCATCCATTTATCCATCCATCATCATTTATCTATCCATACAACCATCCATCCATACAACCATCCATCCATCCATCATCATTTATCTATCCATACAACCATCCATCCATCCATCCATCATCCATCCATCATCATTTATCTATCCATACAACCATCCATCCATCCATCATCCATCCATCCATCCATCCATCCATCATCATTTATCTATCCATACAACCATCCATCCATCCATACAACCATCCATCCATCCATCATCCATCCATCCATCCATCCATCCATCATCATTTATCTATCCATACAACCATCCATCCATCCATCATCCATCCATTTATCCATCCATCCATCCATCCATCCAACCATCATCATTTATCCATCCATCCATACAACCATCCAACCATCCATCCATCCATCATCCATCCATTTATCCATCCATCCACCCATCCATCATCATTTATCCATCCATCCATCCATCCATCCATAATTCATCCATTTATCCATCCATCCATCCATTCATCCATCCATCATCCATCCACCAACCCACTCATCCATCCATCCATCCATCCATCCATCCATCCATCCATCCATAATCCATCCATTTATCTATCCATCCATCTATCCATCCACCAACCCACTCATCCATCCATCCATCCATCCATAATCCATCCATTTATCCATCCATCCATCCATCCATCCATCCATCCATCCATCCACCCACCTAGTCACCCATCCATCCAACCACCCACTCACCCACCAACCTACTCATTTATTCATTCATCCCTCCATCCACTGCTCCATACATGCATACATCCACCCACCAACCCACTCACCCACCCATATATCCATCCATGCATTCATC
Organism: Myotis myotis; assembly: GCF_014108235.1. Lineage (NCBI taxonomy): Eukaryota > Metazoa > Chordata > Mammalia > Chiroptera > Vespertilionidae > Myotis > Myotis myotis. The sequence goes on from NW_023416358.1 coordinate 947,099, forward strand.
CATCCATCCCATGTCCATGGAGTTCTGTCTGTGACAGGTACTGTGACATGTTCTCTCATCCCTCTCAGAATCTGGGACCACTGGTTCCTAACCGCTCACCTGCTTACCTGCCTGATCGCCCCTAACCACTCTGCCTGCCAGCCTGCTCGCCCCAACACAAGAAGTCCAAGACCCCTTTCATGACTTATGAACACCATCCATATAAGGCATACAACACTGTTCTCAATATCACCAGTCCCAAAATCTCTACTGCATAATGTCTGGCCGACAGAATCAGACAAGTTCAGTCCCCGAGGAATGCGATTGGACTTATACTACCACTAACATTTTGGTACATAGAAAGGATTTTTTTTTTAAAAAAAAAACAACCATTTTATTGGTCTAAAAATTTGTTTCTTTGGTGGATTAAGATGCGTGATGTGTACCTTTAGACCAGGGGTGGGTTGGGGGGGGGGGTCAGTTAATGAAATATCCGACCCAATATAGCCGGCTAATTTCTAAGTCGATAATTTTGTACGGCCATAGAATGAATTGCTAAATATCCAAATGGCCCCTTTGGCAGAAAAAAGGTCCCCTCCCCGCCCCGATTTGGAGAAACGAAGTATAGAATCTTGGATCGGCTGCCTCCTGCACGCCCCCTTCTGGGGGTGGAGCCTGAAAACCAGGCATGTGCCCTGATGGGGAACTGAACCATGACCTCCTGGCCCATAGGTCAACGCTCAACCCCTGAGCAAATCCGGCCCAGCACACCTTTTCCTACATCTGCTACTCTCCCTCATTTCTGTCATCTATTAATTATGGATAATAATAATATCTCCTGGGAAAACATTTCCCAAACTGTACCCCCCCACCCCCCTGCCCTGTCTAATTATGTAACCGCTAGAGGCCTTGTGCACGAATTTGTGCACAGGTTGGTCCTTGGGCCTGACCGGCAGTGGGGGCCAATTGGGGCCATGGGTGTAGGGGCCGTGGGAGGTTGGCTATGGGAGTGCACTGACCACCAGGGGGCAGCTCCTGGGTTGAGTGTGTGCCCCCTGGTGGTCAGTGCGCATCATAGACTAGTGGCCTGGTGCACGAAATTCGTGCATGGGAGGGGGGGTTCCTTCAGCCCGGCCTGCACCCTCTCCAATCTGGGACCCCTCGGGGGATGTCCGACTGCCGGCTTAGGCCTGCAGTCGGACATCCCTCTCGCAATCTGGGACCGCTGGTTCCTAACCGCTCACCTGCTTACCTGCCTGATCACCCCTAACCACTCTGCCTGCCAGCCTGCTCGCCCCCAACTGCCCCCACCCCACTGGCCTTCTTGCCCGAACTGCCCCCCTTTGCTGTCCTGATCACCCCCAATTCCCCCCCGCTGGCCTGATCACCCCAACTGCCCCTCCCTGCTGACCTGCTAGCCCCCAACTGCCCCCCATGCCATCCTGCTCACCCCCAACTGTCTCCCCTGCCGGCCTGATCACCCCCAACTCCCCTCCCCTCCTGGCCTGATTGCCCCTAACTGCCTCTGCCTCGGCCCCGCCACCATGGTTTTGTCTGGAAGGACGTCCGGAAGGCCTCCTGGTCTAATTAGCATATCACCCTT
>NW_023416358.1:953680-963680 GCF_014108235.1 Myotis myotis
CAACCGGCGTGGCTCAGGGGTTGAGCGTCGACCGAGGAACCAGGAGGTCAGGGTGCGATTCCCGGTCAAGGGTTGTGGGCTCGACCCCCCGTGGGGGCGTGCAGGAGGCGGCCGGCCCGTGGCTCTCTCTCCTCATGGATGTTTCTCTCTCTCTCTCTCCCTTTCTCTCCAAAATCGACAAAAACATATTTTTAAAAGATCTTTTCAATCGAGATGTATCTATCTATCATGTATCTATCATCTATTATCTATCATCTATCTATCTATCTATCTATCTATCTATCTATCTATCTATCATCTATCATCCGTCATCCATCTATCCATCTACCTATCCGCTATCTATCTATCTATTTATCTATCTATATCTATCTATCACCTATCTATCTATCATCTATCATCCGTCATCCATCTATCCATCTACCTATCGCTATCTATCTATCTATCTATCTATCTATCTATCTATCTATCTATCTATCTATCTATCATCTATCATCTATCTATCCGTCATCCATCTATCCATTTACCCATCTGTTATCTATCTATCTATCTATCTATCTATCTATCTATCTATCTATCTTCTATCTATCTATCTATCTATCTATCTATCTATCATCTATCTATCTATCTATCTATCTATCTTCTATCTATCTATCTATCTATCTATCTATCATCTATCTATCTATCTATCATCTATCTATCCGTCATCCATCTATCCATCTACCTATCCGCTATCTATCTATCTATCTATCTATCTATCTATCTATCTATCTATCTATTTATCTATCTATATCTATCTATCTATCATCTATCATCCGTCATCCATCTATCCATCTACCTATCCGCTATCTATCTATCTATCTATCTATCTATCTATCTATCTATCCATCCATCTATCTATCCATCTACCTGTCATCTATCTATTTATCATCTATCTTTCTATCTATCTATCATCTATCTATCTATCTATCTATCTATCTATCTATCTATCTATCTATCATCTACCATCTGTCATCTATCTATCCATCTACCTATCCGCTATCTATCTATCTATCTATCTATCTATCTATCTATCCATCTACCTATCCGCTATCTATCTATCCATCCATCTATCTATCCATCTACCTGTCATCTATCTATTTATCATCCATCCTTCTAGCTATCTATCAATGTACCTTCTTCTCTCTCTCAAAATCAGTTAAACACCCAACCGCTGAGCCACACCAGCCCGACGCCTTTAATTATTTATTGTTTCTTCATCCTCACGTGAGGGTCCTTTTTTCTCATTGAAATTTTTTTTCGTGACGAGAGAGTGGAAGCTAGAGAGCTACCCCAGGATCTCACTCGTTTCTGGGGTTTAATGACCAGCGTAGACTGATGAGCAAAAAATGGAGCCAGAGAAAAAAAATACTGTAGAATATAATAGAAGTCACCCTGCGATTTGCAGATTTTTAATGCCGCCTACAAATTTTTGTGATATTGTGCCGTGTTCGTACAGTCTGGGTCATGTGATTACATTTAAAATCCTTTTCCCTTGAAACGTTTATGTTTATGGCAAGCACCATTATTATATTTAAAATAGTGTTTTTTTTTTTTCTGGAATAATTGGTGTTTATTGCACGGAACATTATTATATGTAAAATCGTTTTTCTTAAAAAAAAAAAATAGAGGCAGAGAAAAAAGCATTTTAGAACAAAATAGGAGTCATCCTGTGATTTGCAGATTTTTAATGTCTCCGAAAGCTTTTGCGATATTGTGCTAGGTCGGTACAGTTTTGGTAAGATTATTATATTTAAAACCCTTTTTCCTTGAGATATTAATGTTTATTGCATGGAATATTATTATATTTAAAATCTTTTTTTCTTGAAATATTAATGCTTAGTGAATATGACATTACTATATTTAAAATAGCTTTTCTTGAAATATCAATGTTTATTGCATATAATAATATTATATTCAAAATCATTTTTCTTGAAATATCAATGCTCATTGCATATGACATTACTATATTTAAAATAGCTTCTCTTGAGATATTAATGTTTATTGCATATAATATTATTATATTTAAAATCGTTTTTCTTGAGATATTAATGTTTATTGCATATGACATTACTATATTTAAAATAATTTTTCTTGAAATATTAGTTTATTGCACGTATATAATATTTAAAATAGTTTTTCTTGAAATATTCATTTTTATTGCATATAATATTATTGTATTTAAAATAGCTTTTCTTGAGATATTAATGTTTATTGCATGTATATTATATTTAAAATAGTTTTTCTTAAAATATTAATGTTTGTTGCATATAATATTATTATATTTAAAGTCGTTTTTCTTGAAATATCAATGCTTATTGCATATGACATTACTATATTTAAAATAGCTTTTCTTGAAATATTAGTTAATTGCATGTATATAATGTTTAAAATAGTTTTTCTTAAATATTCATTTCCATTGCATGTAATATTATTGTATTTAAAATAGCTTTTCTTGAGATATTGATGCTCATTGCACATAATATTATATTTAAAATAATTTTTCTTGAGATATTAATGTTTATTGCATGCATATTATATTCAAATAGTTTTTCTTAAAATATTAATGTTTATTGCATATAATATTATATTTAAAATCGGTTTTCTTAAAACAATAGAGCCAGAGGAAAAAAATTAGAATATAATAGAAGTAATCCTGTTATTTGCAGATTTTTAATATCTCCTACAACTTTTGTGATATTATGCTATGTTAGTACAGTTTTGGTAATACTATTATATTTAAAATCTTTTTCTTGAAATATTAATGTTTATTGCATGTATATAATATTTAAAATAGTTTTTCTTAAATATTCATTTCCATTGCATGTAATATTATTGTATTTAAAATAGCTTCTCTTGAGATATTAATGCTCATTGCATATGACATTACTATATTTAAAATAGCTTTTCTTGAGATATCAATGTTTATTGCATATAATAATATTATATTCAAAATCATTTTCTTGAAATATCAATGCTCATTGCATATGACATTACTATATTTAAAATAGCTCCTCTTGAGATATTAACGTTTATTGCATGTAACATTACTATATTTAAAATAATGTTTCTTGAAATATTAGTTTATTGCACGTATATAATATTTAAAATAGTTTTTCTTGAAATATTCATTTTTATTGCATATAATATTATTGTATTTAAAATAGCTTTTCTTGAGATATTAATGTTTATTGCATGGAATATTATTATATTTAAAATCTTTTTTTCTTGAAATATTAATGCTCATTGCATATGACGTTACTATATTTAAAATAGCTCCTCTTGAGATATTAATGCTCATTGCGTGTAACATTATTAGAAAAAGGAAATGCGAAAAACATAGCAAGAGAGGAAGGGAGGCTGAGAGAGAGAGAGACAGAGACACATCGATTGGCTCCTCCCACACGCATCCCGACCCGGAATCGAACTCACAGCCCAGGCCTGTGCCCTTGGCCGGGATTCGAACCCGGGACCCTTCAGTCCGCAGGCCGACGCTCTACCCACTGAGCAACCCCTCCCACTGGGACTCACTGGGCGGATCCGGTCTCGAACCCCTGGGTCCAGGTAGCACTCACCTCTGTACACGCCGTTCCACCCGCCCAGCTGGCCCAGCGCCTCGTCTCCGGCCTCCAGATGCCCCCCGTGGTCGGAGGTGAAGTAGGTGAGGGTGGTGTTTGTCAGACCGTTTTCTTCCAGGGCCTCCAGGATTTTGCCTTCAGGACACAAGGAACCATGATCAGGACACAGCCAATCAGACGGCATCGATTGGGGGTGGGGGGCGGCCAGTGTGGCTCAGTGGTTGAGCCTCCACCTAGGAACCAGGAGGTCACGGGTTCGATTCCCGGTCAAGGGCACAGGCCCGGGTTGCGGGCTCCATCCCCAGTGGGGGGCGTGCAGGAGGCGGCCGGTCCGTGATTCCCTCTCATCACGGCTGTTTCTCTCTCTCTCTCTCTCTCTCTTCCTTCCTCTCTGAAATCCAAAAAAATATATTATTTTTTAAAAAAGAAAGAGCCCTAAAATAAAATAAAATAAAATAAAATAAAATAAAATAAAGAAAAAGAAAGAACCCTGGCTGGTGTGGCTCAGTGGATAGAGCGTCGGCCTGCGGACTGAAGGGTCCCAGGTTTGATTCCGGCCAAGGGCATGGACCTTGGTGGCGGGCACATCCCCAGTGGGGGGCGTGCAGGAGGCAGCTGATCGATGTTTCTCTCTCATCGTGTTTCTAACTCTCTCTCCCTCTCCCTTCCTCTCTGTAAAAATATCAATAAAATACATTAAAAATAAACAGATAAAAGCAAAAAACAAACCAACGCTTCTAATAAAAAACAAAAAACACCCCAACAAAGAAACGCGGTGGCTTCTCACCTCGAAAGGCTTTTGATCTTAAGCGATCCGTGTCCCGTATGGCAATCATTTCCACGTCCGCGATTTTTGAAAAAAAATAATTTTCATTGATTTCAGAGAGGAAGAGAGAGAGAAACATCCATGAGGAGAGAGAATCACGGACCGGCCGCCTCCTGCACGCCCCCGACTGGGGATGGAGCCCGCAACCCAGGCCTGTGCCCTTGACCGGGTCAACGCTCAAACCACTGAGCCACACCGGCCGGGCTGTCACCATTCCTCAATGCTGAGGCCAACAGTGGGGAAGGCCGGGTCGAGCCTCGACTCACCCACAAGCCAGTCCATCTCCTCGACGTTGTCGCCGTATAAGCCATGCCTGCTCTTCCCAAGAAACTCTCTCCTGGTGACCAGGGGGATGTGTACGTGGAGCAAAGACACAAAGAGTAGGAACGGCTGGTGTTTATTTCTGGAGAAAAAAAGGAAAAAAAGAGAGAGAGAGAGAAAAAAAATACCCTTCGAATCCAACGGCCTCTGTTTCGATGCTCATGGACCCATGACTTCCAAGGAGAGACTTGAGGGGTGGGAACCACCCCTGGCTGGTGTGGCTCAGTGGATAGAGCGTCGGCCTCTGGACAGAAGGGCCCCGGGTTCGATTCCCGGTCGAGGGCACAGGCCTGAAATCAATAAAATTGAAAAAAAAAACCCACCCCAAAACAGCAACAAAACAATGGATCACTTCTCGGCCTTTTGGCTAAGATCAAGGGTAGCATCTGTTCTTATCGGTTTAATATCTAACACGTCCTCTGTCCGAGGATAACATGGAAAAATATCCTCTGGTGAGGATTAACCAGAATAACAAAATAAAAATCTATACGAATAAAAGGGTAATATGCTAATTAGGCCAGACAGACCGGACGTCTTCCGGCCGCCCTTATGGACAAAGCCACAGTGGCAGGGGCCAAGGCAGAGGAAGTTGGGGGTGATCAGGCCGGCAGGGGAGGGCGGTTATGGGCGATCAGACCGGCAGGGAGGGCGGTTAGGGGCGATCAGGCCGGCAGGGGAGGGCGGTTAGGGGCGATCAGGCCGGCAGGGGAGGGCGGTTAGGGGCGATCAGGCCGGCAGGGAGGGCGGTTGGGGGCGATCAGGCCGGCAGGGAGGGCGGTTAGGGGCGATCAGGCCGGCAGGGAGGGCGGTTGGGGGCGATCAGGCCGGCAGGGGAGAGCGGTTAGGGGCGATCAGGCCGGCAGGGGAGGGCGGTTAGGGGCGATCAGGCCGGCAGGGAGGGCGGTTGGGGGCGATCAGGCCGGCAGGGGAGAGCGGTTAGGGACGATCAGGCCGGCAGGGGAGGGCGGTTGGGGGCGATCAGGCCGGCAGGGGAGGGCGGTTAGGGGCGATCAGGCCGGCAGGCGGGGGCTGTTAGGAGCGATCAGGCCGGCAGGGGAGGGCGGTTAGGGGCGATCAGGCCGGCAGGGGAGGGCGGTTAGGGGCGATCAGGCCGGCAGGGGAGGGCGGTTAGGGGCGATCAGGCCGGCAGGGGAGGGCGGTTAGGGGCGATCAGGCCGGCAGGCAGGGGAGCGCTTAGGAGCTATCAGTCCCGGATTGCGAGAGGGATGTCCACCTGTCGGTTTAGGCCTGATCCCTAAACCAGCAGTCAGACATCCCCCAGTGGGTCCCGGATTGGAGAGGGTGCAGGCTGGGCTGAGGGACACCCCCTCCTGCCCCAGTGTCTGAATTTCGTGCACCGGGCCTCTAGGAATAATAATTAAAAAGAACCAAGCTGGAGGTGGGGATACCTCTCAATGTAGGACACGGCTTCCCTCAGCAGGCGGCCGGCGGTTCTCTCCAGAACCATGGGCTGCTCGACGACATCGCCGTTTCGCATCAGCAGGCAGTTCCAGCGCCTCACGAACCCGAAGCTGGCGTACCAGGACCCGAAGAACAGGACCAGGAGGCCGGCCGCCCCCAGGACCGCCCCCCGGGGCACGGACAGGAGCCCCCAGGCCTGGCCGGCCGCCAGCGTCAGGACGCCCAGGGCCAGCCACTGGGTGTGACGCCACAGCCGGGCCCTCAGGGCGGCGTCCACCTCGGGGGGCCGGCCTGGGTGGCAGTCATTGACCAGCGTGAAGGGCATCCCGTAGAAGTATTCGAACCCGTGGCGCAGAGGGTGGTGGCAGTGGTCGCGGCGGGACTGGCAGCTGACGCCCTGGTGCCATTTTCCTGGAGAGGGAAGCCGACCAGGGAGACCGATCCGCTCAACGCCGGGCAGGAAGGATGTAGGCGCCCCTGTGTTCATCCCAGCGCTATGCTATTTACTTATGTATTTGGTATTTTTATTTAATTATTACTTTATATATGTTGTATTATTATTCTTGAGGCCCGGGGCATGAATTCGTGCTTGGGTGGGGGTTGTGAGAGGTGGCGGCTGCAGGAGCTCACTGACCACCAGGGGGCAGCTCCTGCGTTGAGCGTCTGCCTCCTGGTGGTCAGTGAGCGTCATAGCGACCGGTTGTTTGGTTGTTTCGGTCGTTTAGGCTTTTATATATATAGATTTTTTATATTCATTATGTTTTCCATTATAATCACACATCTATAAGTATATATATGTGTGTACATATATATATGTGCATATATATTTTACATTTATATATTTGTATATATATAAGTGCATATATATGTATACATATATATCAGTATATGTATATGTATATGTATACAGATATATGTGTGCGTGTGTGTGAGTATATATACATATGTGATATATATAGGTATATATATCACCCCTATCTATAGATAGATAGATAAATGATAGATAGATAGATAGATAGATGATTGATAGATAGATAGATGATAGATAGATAGATAGATAGATGATAGATAGATAGATAGATGATAGATAGATAAATAGATAGATGATAGATAGATAGATAGATAGATAGATAGATAGATGATAGATAGATAGATAGATAGATAGATAGATAGATAGATAGATAGATAGATGATAGATAGGTGGATAGATGGATGATAGATAGATAGATAGATAGATAGATAGATAGATAGATAGATAGATGATAGATAGATAGATAGATAGATAGATAGATAGATAGATGATAGATAGATGATAGATAGATAGGTAGATAGATGATAGATAGATAGATAGATAGATAGATGATAGATAGATAGATGATAGATAGATAGATAGATAGATAGATAGATAGATAGATAGATGATAGATAGATAGATAGATGATAGATAGATAGATAGATAGATAGATAGATAGATGATAGATAGATAGATAGATAGATAGATAGATGATAGATAGATAGATAGATAGATAGATAGATGATAGATAGATAGATGATAGATAGATAGATAGATAGATAGACGATAGATAGATGCACAATGAAAGAGGGGAGTCACACAGATCCAGTACCACATGCTGGCTCTGACCCCTGACTCCCTCCCATGTAGGAACACGGTTCTCGCCGTCACTGCTCTCAGGGCGACCTGTCACCACGACATGAGTGAGTACCTATGAGGCCGGTGGCGTAACCCTGCTGCTGCAGGATCCTCGCGAAGGTGGTTTCGTTCTCGGGGAGCCCCCCGGAGCCCCCGTTCCACTGTAGGGCCCGGTATCCGTCATTGGCTTCCATGCCTGGGGGGGGGGGTAGAGCAGAGAGGGGGTTGCGGTGTCTGTTGGGGGCAGTGGGGTATGCTGGGCTGGGGACTCATCTATTTATCCATCTATAATCTATCTATCTATCTATCTATCTATCTATCTATCTATCTATCTATCCATCTATCTATCTATCTATCTATCTATCTATCTATCAACATCTATGTGTCTATCCATTTATCATCTATCTATTCATTCATCTACTATATCTACCTATGTATGTACCTATCTACCCATCTATTATATGTCGATACATTCATCTATTATCTATCTATCTATCTATCTATCTATCTATCTATCTATCTACCATCTATGTATCTATCTACGTATCTATGTATGTACGTATCTAACCATTCATCTATCCATCCATCCATCCATCATCTGTCTATCCGTCCATCAACTATTTATCAATGAATCATGTATATGCCCATTCACCTATTGTCTATCTACTTATGTATGTATGTACGTATGTATGCATCTATCCATTCATCTATTTATCTTTCTATCCATCTATCACCTATCTATCCATCCATCAACTGTCTCTCCATACATCAACTATTTACAAATCTATCATCTATATGTCCATCCATCTATTATCTATCTACCTATGTATGTACGTATATATGTATCTATCCATTCATTTATCTATTCATCTATCATCTATCTATCCATTCATCTCGTGTATCTACCTATCTATGTATATATCTATCTATCCATCTATCACCTGTCTATCCATTCATCTATCTATACATCCATCATCTATCCATCTTTCATCATCTATGTGTCTATCATCTATTAATCCATCCACCATCCATTCATTCATCTTATCTACCTACCTACGTACCTACCTAAGTATGTATCAATCCATCTATCACATGTCTATCCATTTGTCTATCTATTTTCTATCTCTATCTATTATCTCTATCTATCTACCATCTATCATCTATCTATCTATCTATCTATCTATCTATCTATCTATCTATCTCTCTATCTATCTCTCTATCTATTTATCATCTATCTATCCATCCATCATCTATCCATCTTTCATCATTTATGTGTTTAACTATCATCTATATATTAATCCATCATCTATCTATTCATTCATCTTATCTACCTACCAACCTAAGTATGTATCTATCCATCTATCATGTCTATCTAGTTGTCTATCTTTTATATATCTATCTCTATCATCTATTATCTATCTATTATTTATATCTATCTATCTATCTATCTATCTATCTATCTATCTATCTATCCATTCATGTATTACATCTACCTACCTATGTATGTATCTACCCATTCATCTATCAATGCATCCATCATTTATCCATCTTTTATCATCTATGTGTCTATCTATCATCTATCTATTGATCCATCCATCATCTTTCTATTCATTCATCTTCTCTATCTACCTACCTAAGTATGTATCTATCCATCTATCATATGTCTATCCATTCTTCTGTCTATCTATCTATCTATCTATCTATCTATCTATCTATCTATCATCTATCTATCCATCTTTCATCATTTATGTGTTTAATTATCATCTATCTATTAATCCATCCATCATCTATCTATTCATTCATCTTATCTACCTACCAACCTAAGTATGTATCTATCCCTCTATCATGTCTATCCATTTGTCTATCTATCTATTATATATCTATTTCTATCTATCATCTATCTATTATCTATCTGTCATTTATATCTATCTATCTATCTATCTATCTATCTATCTATCTATCTATCTATCATCTATCTATCTTTATCATCTGTCTATCCATCCACCCATCATCTTTCTATCCATTCATCTTCTCTATCTACCTACCTAAGTATGTATCTATCCATCTATCATGTCTATCCATTTGTCTGTCTATCTATCTATCATCTATCTATTATCTATCTATTATCTATCTATCTATCTATCTATCTATCTATCTATCTATCTAT
>NW_023416358.1:966180-998680 GCF_014108235.1 Myotis myotis
GCGACATCCACGATGAGAGGGAATCATGGACCGGCCGCCTCCCGCACGCCCCGCACCAGGGGGATCCAGCCCGCAAACCCGGGCCTGTGCCCTGGACCGGGAATCGAACCCAGGACCCTTCAATCCGCAGGCCGACGCTCTGTCCACTGAGCCACACCGGCCGGGGTTCAACTTAGATCTTTCATGAGCCTGTTGTCTCTTCTGCATCTAAGATGACGCAACCTGTGAAATGAATGTCTGGGTCGCTTGGAACTTGCTTTTTCCTGGACGGCACCCCCCCCCCCCAGCCCCTCAGGACACAGACCACCAATCCCCCTTCATTGCTACCGAGTTAACTGTCCTGCACCCAGTTGAGTCCAAGAAGCAATGTGCCCATCATTTTATTTTTTATCCAATCCCAGAGGTTTTCCCGGCTTGGCTTTCTCCCCCCCCCGGCCGCCCAGAAATCAGGATTTTTAAAAAGATTCCCAGGTGATTCTAAGGTGCGGCCAAGGTTGAGAACCATTGCCCTAAAACAAGGTGGGTCCTAGCTGGTGTGGCTCAGTGGATAGGGCACCGGCCTGCGGACTGAAGGGTCCCGGGTTCGATTCCCGGTCAAGGGCACAGGCCCGGGTTGCGGGCTGGATCCCCCTGGTGCGGGGCGTGCGGGAGGCAGGCGATCCATGATTCTCTCTCATCATGGATGTTCCTCTCTCTCTCTCCCTCCCTCTCTGAAATAAATAAAAAATAAATAAATAAAATAAAACGGTGAAAAAATCGCCATTCTCAGGAACATTATCTCAGTCCGTTGAGCTTCTGGCACATGGTGGCAATTGTCAACCACGCGGCTCAAATAAACTCACAAAAATGCTTTACAGGTTTGAATGTTTGTTTTTTTTTACGTAAACAAACGAAAAGTCGCCCTCTCCAACCAGCTCTACCTGCCGGCAAATTGCATTTCCGCTTAATTCGGGCTTTGCCACGGGGTGGCGTCTATTGGCGGTTCCTTTTGTCCCGGTTACTTGCGTAAAAAAAACGCACAACGCGGGAAAGCTTGGAACGAACGCGCGGTGCCAAATTTCGGTTTCTGTTTGAATCCAGGCGCCTCCTTCAAACCGCTTTGCAATTGGGACACAGCAGTGACCTCTCCCTAAAGGGCGGGCCAGGAGGTGGGGCGCTGGCATCCACGGCCCGCCCGCCCGCACCTCCCTTTTCCGGGGCGGAGTCGCCAAACATCGCGGGCAGTTCCGCCTGCGCCATGATGAAGGCGGGCCCGCGAATGCCGGGAGCAGAGAGATATTTACATATTAAAAGGATGAAAGAAAGAGAGATGAAAAGCACCCCCAGACAGGACCGGGTGTGGGGGGGCATATGGCACAGTTGTTTCCAATACACAGTTACCGCGCTTAAGCGCCAAGAGCGCGCAGGCGGCCGTGCGTAAAGGCAGTTGGAGCGCACGGGGCGGATCCCGGGCGCCCCCCGCGCTGTAACTCGGGGGAGGAACACGGCGCCAGGATGGCCCTGATCCGCATTCCCGGGGGGCTCTGGGCTGTAAGCTCCAGCTCATCCGGGGGTCCCCATTTCCCGGTTCCGCCAGGGTTGCGGAATGAGCTGTTCGGACGTTCAGAGGGGACGTGCCCCGGGGGGACCCGGACTGAGGCGTGGCCAGAGAGCTCGTCGCTGGGCCCAGGAGAGGGGTACGTGGCTAGGGGCGCACTGGCTGCGTCCTGGCGAATGTTGAGGGTTGGGAAAAGGAAGACATGAGGCGGGATGGGGTGTCTCTGAGTGTTGCGGGTTGGGGCGCGCGGGGGCGGGTCGTGGCGAGAGTGTTGGACGGAGGTGAGGCCCAACTCCCGAGGGGGGTCACCAGGGTTTGTTGGCGCTCGGGGGGAAAGGGGACCCCACGGGGTTTGCACCTCAAGTGCTTTAGAGAGTGGGGGTGCGCCGGTGACTGGCCGCGCGGGGGAGGGGCGAACGGAGGCGCGTCTTGGAGACCTGGGGGCGGACCCAGGGTGCCTCTCTCGGACTTTCTCCGCCTTTTCTCCTCCCTTCCGCCTCTCCCGACTCCCCTCCTTCCCCTTATCCCGTGGGGCGGGGCACGGCCGCTACCCAAGGCGTTTGGCTGCGCGCCCCTAACCAGGCCTCGAGCTCGGTTTGGGGGAATTCTAGCCACACCCACAGCAGCTCTCTTTCTCGGGGATCCCCGCTCGCCCTGGGGACTGCGCCCTCCCCACTCTTCTCCTTCGCGTCCACCTCCACCCGGTGCCCCCCAGCCCAGGCCCCGGTGCGGGCTGCGCCCCTGGGGTCCCGCGCACCTGGCGGCGGACGAGGCGGGTCCCCTGGTCGCCATCGGACGGAGCGCGCGGGAGCCAGACGCGCCGGAGGACTTTGCCCCGAGCGATCCGGGCCGGAGTCCGGCCCACGGAGCTGTGACTTCGGCACCGTGCGGGCTCCTCCCTCGCTAATCTGCTTAACCTCCTTGGCCTTCTGGGAATAAATCTTTTCTTTCTTTTTTGCGAATTAATCTTGGAAACGGGTTTTTCTGCACCCAGGGCGGCTGGGATCAAAGAGGAGCTGGTTTTATATATTTACTGGAAGCCCGGGCGCACGAATCCGAGCCAGGGTGGGGTTGGGGGACATCCCGCACCCCCATGGGGTCCCATCCCGGAGGCTGAGGGGAGGGTTTGGCCAGCCAGTCTGGCCCTGATTGGGTTAACGGGCCCCGCCCTCGATTGGGGGGTCCCATAGGGGGCAGGATCTGGGGTGGCAGGGTGCGGCGGGTGGAGGGCGCCCCGGGGGCAGGCCTGGGGGTGTGTGTGTGTGTGTGAAGGGGCCGCAGGAGGTTGGCTGGCTGCAGCGCGCATCCTAGCCACCTGTGGTTCTGGTTGGTCGGTCGCTTGGTCGCTTGGCTTATATAGAGGGTGTCCCAAAATCCACGCAAGAAGTAATTTTGATAGAAAACACAGGTTTATCATTAAAAATTGTAAATTTTTTATTGATTCGGAAAGGACACAGTCTAGGGTTTATGTATGGAATAGCATATCGGGTCCATGGCCTCCACGTCTTTGCTGGCACAGATGCAAAGCCGCGGTCTCCATGGGTCTTCCTGGTCCCTGCTCCTGGGCCATCATTGGTCCTTGGTGATGCTGATCGAATCGAAGGGATTGACATCCAAGGGCAACAGATATGAGAATCTGATTCAATCAACCGAGTCCAATCAGGCTTTTATTTATGTTTTGTTGTTGTTAATGCTCGCGCAGAATTCAAATCTTGCGTGAATTTTGGGACACCCTTTATATGGAGATGTATTGATTACAGAGAGGGAGACAGAGAAACATCCATGATGAGTGAGACTCCTGGATCAGCGGCCTCCTGCCCGGCTTGATCCCCAGTGTGGGGCGTCCAGGAGGCAGCCGATCCATGATGTTTCTCTCTCTCTATCCCACTCCCTTCCTCTCTGTCTCAAAATCAATACAATTTGACTTTTGCAGCAATTAAATAGTGTAAGAAGCAGGGCTGGTGTGGCTCAGGGGTTGAGAGTCGACCTATGAACCAGGAGGTCACGGGTTTGATTCCCGGTCAGGGCACAGGCCCGGGTTGCGGGCTGGATCCCCAATAGGGGGCGTGCAGGAGGCAGCCGGTCCGTGATTCTCTCTCATCATGGATGTTTCTCTTCCTTCCTCTCTGAAATCAATTAAAATAAAGAAAAAGACAGTGACGAATCTATGTTCTTTAATGTTGGGCCCATCCAGTCCGCATCACTGGCCTGTTGAATTATTCACCTGTTGCGTCATTCGCCTGTTGCGTCACTGGCCTGTTGGATCACTCGCCTCCGGCCCTAAACTCCTTACGGGGACAAAGACGGAGGCTTTGGGGGTGGGGGGCGGGGGCGACTTGGGGTCCTGGGGTCCTTTGTGGAGAAAGCCCTGTAGCATGAGGAGCTTGGCTTGTCACTCGCCTATTGCGTCACTGGCCTGTTGCGTCATTCACCTGTTGCATTACCTGTTGCGTCACTCGCCTATTGCGTCACTGGCCTGTTGAATTATTCGCCTGTTGCATCACTGGCCTGTTACATCACTGCCTGTTGCGTCATTCGCCTCCTGCCCTGAACTCCTTATGGGGACGAAGAAGCAGGCTTTGGGGGGCGGGGGCGACTTGGGGTCCTTTGTGGAGAAAGTCCTGTAGCAGGGGGAGCTTGGCTTCTCACTCGCCTGTTGAATTATTCGCCTGTTGCATTATCTGTTGCGTCACTCGCCTATTGTGCCACCCGCCTGCTGCGTCACTGGCCTGTTGCATTACCGGCCTGTTGCGTCATTCGCCTGTTGCATTGCCTGTTGCGTCATTCGCCTGTTGCGTCGCTTGCCTGTTGCATCATTCACCTTTTGCATTATCTATTGCATCACTCGCCTATTGTGCCACTAGCCTATTGCGTCACTGGCCTGTTGCGTCACTCCCCTGCTGCGTGGCCTGGGCAGCCCTCACGGGCACCTTTTACTAAAGGAAGATGGTCCAGGACTGTCCCATCGCCTCCCCTTCTTGTCAGCATCGCCCCGGCTCTGCAGCGCTCCCCCCCCACCCCCACCCAAGGGCGCCCGGACGTCCCAGCGGCCTCTGATTCCATCCCCGATGGATGGAGACGCCCCGGCCCCCCGGCAACCCGGGCGCCCCCTGGCAGCCACGCGCGGTCACTGTCCGCCCCCTTCGCGGCTGCACCCGCACCTGGGGAGCCCCCCGCAGCAGGGCTGCAGCCACGGCCGCCAGGTGTTGCGGGGCCCGTCCAGCTGCAGGGGGACCCCGGGGCCCAGGGTCCGGCGGTGGCGCTCCACGGCCCGCGCCACGCGCGCCAGCACCCGGTGGAACGCGGGCTCCGTGTCCGGGGTCAGGGCGCGCGCCTCCGAGGGGTCCCGGGCGAGGTCGTAGAGCAACGGGGGGTCGTGGCGGGTCACCCCGGACCCCGAGCAGGGGCAGACCCCGCGCCCGTAGCAGGCGGCCGCGCCCTCGGGGTGGAACACGGGCGTCCGGTAATGCACCTTCCATATGGCGCCTCCTGGAGGGAGAGGCAAGAATCACGGCGCGCCCGGCCGGTGTGGCTCAGTGGGTAGAGCCTGGGCCTGCAGACTTGAAGGGTCCCGGGTTCGATTTCCGGTCAAGGGCACGTGCCGGGCTTGCAAGCTCCATCCCCAACCGGCAGGGGGCGCGCAGGAGGCGACCGATGCATGATTCTCTTATCATTGATGTTTCTCTCCCTCTCCCTTCCTCTCTGACATCAATAAAGAAATATATTTTATTTAAAAATAATAAATAAATAAATAAATAAATAAGCAAGCCCTGGCCGGTGTGGCTCAGTGGGTAGAGCCTGGGCCTGCAGAATGAAGGGTCCCGGGTTCGATTCCCGGTCAACTGTGTGAGTGTGTGCAGAATATCCCTTAAGGCCCAAGCCGGTGTGGCTCAGTGGATAGAGCGTCGACCTGCAGACCAAAGGGTCCCGGGTTCGAATCCCGGTCAAGGGCACAGACCTCGGTTGCAGGCTCCTCCCCGGCCCAGACCCTGGTTGGGGCGCGTGCAGGAGGCAGCCCATCGATGGGTCTCTCTCACATCGATGTTTCTCTGTCTTTCCCTCTCTCTAAAAATCAACGGGAAAATATCCTTGCGTGATTATTAAAAAAAAAAAAAAAAAATCAATAAAAATACTAGTATATTCAAGCCCTGGCCTGTGTGGCTCCGTGGATAGAGCATCGGCGTGCGGACTGACGGGTCCTGGGTTCGATTCCCGGTCAAGGGCACAGGCCCGGGTTGCGGGCTCTGACCCCAGTGGGGGGCGTGCAGGAGGCGGCCGATCCATGATTCTCTCTCATCATGGATGTTTCTCTCTCTCCCTCTCCCTTCCTCTCTGAAATCAACAAAATCTATATAAATTTTTTAAAAAAAGAAATGCCAACAAACACATAAAAATATCCTCAAATAAATATTAGCAAGAAAAAGCAAAGAAAAGCAATGCGCCTGAAAATAATGCACTTGCCAGGTTAGGGTCAGGCGCGCACACAGGCGTGCACGTGGGAGCGTGTGCCTGTGTGTGCACGCGTGTGCGTGTGCATACAACGTCATGCCTAACCCACGGGTCACACCCCGTCTCCCAGAACAAAGCGATGATTGGCAGCTGGGAG
Organism: Myotis myotis; assembly: GCF_014108235.1. Lineage (NCBI taxonomy): Eukaryota > Metazoa > Chordata > Mammalia > Chiroptera > Vespertilionidae > Myotis > Myotis myotis. The sequence goes on from NW_023416358.1 coordinate 972,324, forward strand.
GAGGAGACGACCTCCAAGCACCTAATAGCGGAGGGGAGGGGGCAGGGTGCCTCCTGGGCCACTCACGTTCTCGCTGGTGCCACCGGGCCGCGTGCAGAAACTTCTCGCAATAATGCATCAGGAACTCGTGGTCCGAGTGCGGGGCGGTCCCCAGCACCAAGGGGAGCAGGTCCCGGCCGTCTATCACCCTGCAGATGGCACCCCGGAGACGCAGGGTTGGGGTAGCGCTCAGGTGCGCGTGCGTGCGTGCGCGCGCGGAAAGTTAGCGCAAAACTTGGCGAGCTGAGGGGTGCAGCCGGCCACCGGCTTTGATTAAATGCTCATGAGGCAACTGATGGTTCGGCTCCTATTATTGTGTATCGAGTGCAAAAATAAGCTGCCCAGCCCAGCCCGTGTGGCTCAGTGGTTGAGCGTCATCCACCTAGAAGCCAGGAGGACCCCGGTTTGATTCCTGCTCAGGGCACAGGCCCGGGTTTTGGGCTCCATCCCCAGCAGGGGCCGTGCAGGAGGCAGCCGGTCCATGATTCTCTCTCATCGTTGATGTTTCTGTCTCTCCCTCTCTCTGAAATAAATTAAAAAATATATATTTTTATAAAATCTATACTAATAACAGGGTCATTTGCTACTGAGACCGGATGTCTTTTGGACAAAGCCGCGGTGGTGGGGCTGAGGAAGAGGCGGTTAGGGGCGATCAGGCCGGCAGGGGAGGGCAGTTAGGGGCGATCAGGCCGGCAGGGGAGGGCAGTTAGGGGCGATCAGGCCGGCAGGGGAGGGCAGTTAGGAGTGATCAGGCCGGCAGGGGAGGGCAGTTAGGGGCGATCAGGCCGGCAGGGGAGGGCGGTTAGGGGCGACCAGGCCAGCAGGGGAGGGCAGTTCAGGGCGATCAGGCCGGCAGGGGAGGGCGGTTAGGGGCGATCAGGCCGGCAGGGGAGGGCGGTTAGGGCGATCAGGCAGGCAGGGGAGGGCGGTTAGGGGCGATCAGGCCGGCAGGGGAGAGCAGTTAGGGGGCGATCAGGCCGCAGGGGAGGGCGGTTAGGGGCGATCAGGCCGGCAGGGGAGGGCGGTTAGGGGCGATCAGGCCGGCAGGGGAGGGCGGTTAGGGGCTTTCAGGGCCGGCAGGGGAGGGCAGTTAGGGGCGATCAGGCCGGCAGGGGAGGGCAGTTCAGGGCGATCAGGCCGGCAGGGGAGGGCAGTTAGGAGCGATCAGGCTGGCAGGGGAGGGCAGTTAGGGGCGACCAGGCCAGCAGGGGAGGGCGGTTAGGGGCGATCAGGCCGGCAGGGGAGAGCAGTTAGGGGCGATCAGGCCGGCAGGGGAGGGCGGTTAGGGGCGACCAGGCCAGCAGGGGAGGGCAGTTGGGGACAATCAGGCCGGCAGGGGGGGCGGTTAGGGGCGATCAGGCCGGCAGGGGAGGGCAGTTCAGGGCGATCAGGCGGCAGGGGAGGGCTGTTAGGGGCGATCAGGCCGGCAGGGGAGGGCGGTTAGGGGCGATCAGGCAGGCAGGGGAGGGCGGTTAGGGGCGATCAGGCCGGCAGGGGAGGGCGGTTAGGGGCGACCAGGCCAGCAGGGGAGGGCAGTTGGGGACAATCAGGCCGGCAGGGAGGGCGGTTAGGGCGATCAGGCCGGCAGGGGAGGGCAGTTCAGGGCGATCAGGCCGGCAGGGGAGGGCGGTTAGGGGCGATCAGGCCGGCAGGGGAGAGCAGTTAGGGGCGATCAGGCCGGCAGGGGAGGGCGGTTAGGGGCGATCAGGCCGGCAGGGGAGGGCGGTTAGGGGCGATCAGGCCGGCAGGGAGGGCGGTTTAGGGGCTTTCAGGCCGGCAGGGGGAGGGGCGGTTAGGGGCGATCAGGCCGGCAGGGGAGGGCAGTTTCAGGGCGATCAGGCCGGCAGGGGAGGGCAGTTGGGGGCGATCAGGCCGGCAGGGGAGGGCAGTTCGGGGCGATCAGGCCGGCAGGGGAGGGCAGTTAGGAGCGATCAGGCTGGCAGGGGAGGGCAGTTAGGGGCGATCAGGCCGGCAGGGGAGGGCAGTTAGGGGCGATCAGGCCGGCAGGGGAGGGCAGTTAGGAGTGATCAGGCCGGCAGGGGAGGGGGCGGTTAGGGGCGACCAGGCCGGCAGGGGAGGGCAGTTAGGGGCGATCAGGCCGGCAGGGGAGAGCAGTTAGGGGCGATCAGGCCGGCAGGGGAGGGCAGTTAGGGGCGATCAGGCCGGCAGGGGAGGGCAGTTAGGGGCGATCAGGCCGGCAGGGGAGGGCAGTTGGGGGCGATCAGGCCGGCAGGGGAGGGCAGTTAGGGGCGATCAGGCCGGCAGGGGAGGGCAGTTTGGGGGCGATCAGGCCGGCAGGAGAGGGCAGTTAGGGGCGATCAGGCTGGCATGGGTGGGCAGTTGGGGGCGATCAGGCAGGCAGGCATCCCCAAGGGGTCCCAGATTGGAGAGGGTGCAGTCCGGCTGAGGGACCCCCCCCTCCCCCACTGCCGTGCATGAATTTCATGCACTGGGCCTCTAGTATATTTTATAAAATAAAATAAAATAAATTAAAATAAAATAAAATAAAGCAGATACTTGATCCCAGGAGAACATGACAGGAACCCTGAGTCCGTTCCCAGACCCCGACTTCACGGACACTCTACATGCACCACGTGACAGGGGCAGAGACATGGCACATATATGTTGTCTGTGTGCAACATTGAATGGTCGTTTCGGGAAAGGCTGCCCGGTACCTGTCTTGGGGCGTCTCTCCGCCCCCCAGCCGGACCACAGTGGGGAACACGTCCATCAGGCTGGTGGGCTCGTGGACCTCCCGGCCGGCGGGCAGCACCCCGGGCCACCGGAAGATCCCGGGGACCCGGATCCCGCCTTCCCAGCCGCCCATGCCTTTGCCACCTGCAAGGAAATGACATCGTGAGCAATCGCCAGGGGACTGTCCAGCCTATTTTTATTTTATTTTTTTATTGATCTTTCCCCCTTTTTTTTACAGAGAGAGAGAGGAAGGGAGAGGGATACAGAGATAAAAACATTGATGAGCCCTGGCTGCTGTGGCTCAGTGGATAGAGCGTCGGCCTGCGGACTGAAGGGTCCCGGGTTCGAATCCGGTCCAGGGCGTGTACCTGGGTTGCGGGCACATCCCCAGTGGGGGGCGTGCAGGAGGCGGCTGATCGATGTTTCTGCCTCATCGATATTTCTAACTCTCTATTTCCCTCCCTTCCTCTCTGTCAAAAAATCAATAACCTATATTTTTAAAAAAAATCGATACGAAACATTGATGGGCTGCCTTCGGCAAGATCGTGCCCGCCACCAGGACACGTGCTCTGACCCACGTAACACAAGAGCCTAGGAATTGCCAACTGTATTGAACAGAAATAGGAAAGAAACAAATACGTCACTATATCCATTTTGGTCTATTTTTAAAAAAATAGATTTTATTGATTTCAGAGAGGAAGGGACAGAGAGAGGCAGAAACATCCATGAGGAGAGAGAATCCCGGACCGGCTGCCTCCTGCACGCCCCCGACCGGGGATGGAGCCCGCAACCCGGGCATGTGCCCTTGACCGGGAATCGAACCCATGACCTCCTGGTTCCTGGGTCGACGCTAACCACTGAGCCACGCCGGCCGGGCAGTTTTGTGGAATCGAATGAACCAGATAAACAGATGATCCAAAATAGACCCAGAGACAGAGAAGCATTGAACAGACTAGGAACCTCAGAGGGAAGGCTGGGGAGGGTGGGTGGGTGGGAAGAGATCCACCAATGAACCTGTATGCGTATATGCATCACCCGTGGACGCAGACAAGAGAGGGATGAGGGCTTGGGGTGGGGGGTGGGGGGTGGCGGCGGGCTGGGGAGAGGTGAATGGGGGAAAAAGGAGGACCTATGTAACAATTCTATACGAATAAAATGGTAATATGCTAATTAGACCGGATAAAATGGACATCTTCCGGACGTCCTTCCGGACAAAGCCACGGTGGCAGGTGCCAAGGCAGAGGTAATTAGGGGCGATCAGGCTGGCAGGGGAGCAGTTAGGGGCGATCAGGCCAGCAGGGGAGAGCAGTTAGGGGCGATCAGGCCGGCAGTGTAGCGGTTAGGGGCGATCAGGCTGGCAGGGGAGGGCAGTTGGGGGCGATCAGGCCGGCAGGGAGAGCAGTTAGGGGCGATCAGGCCGGCGGGGGAGAGCAGTTAGGGGCGATCAGGCCAGCAGGGGAGAGCAGTTAGGGGCGATCAGGCCGGCAGGGGAGAGCAGTTAGGGGCGAACAGGCCGGCGGGGGAGGGCAGTTAGGGGCGATCAGGCCAGCAGGGGAGAGCAGTTAGGGGCGATCAGGCCGGCGGGGGAGAGCAGTTAGGGGCGATCAGGCCGGCGGGGGAGAGCAGTTAGGGGCGACCAGGCCTGCAGGGGAGAGCAGTTAGGGGCGAACAGGCCGGCTGGGGAGGGCAGTTAGGGGCAATCAGGCCAGCATGGGAGGGCAGTTAGGGGCGATCAGGCCGGCAGGGGAGAGCAGTTAGGGGCCATCAGGCATGTAGGCAGGTGAGCTGTTAGGAGCCAGTAGTCTTGGATTGGGAGAGGGATGTCCAACCAGCAGTTGGACATCCCCTTGGGGGTCCTGGATTGGAGAGGTTGCAGGCTGGGCTGAGGGAACCCCCCACCCTTGCACGAATTTCGTGCACCGGGCCTCTAGTTCAATAACAAAGATTAAAACAAGAAAATAATAAAACAGTTAAAAGAAAAAAATAACGAATCAAATTTGATCATGAGAAATTGTCATTTCTACCCTCGATAGGAAAGCAAACTCCTTGCCCGGCCTGTGTGGTTCAGTGGTGAGCATCGACCTGTGAACCAGCAGGTCCCGGGTTCGATTCCCGGTCCAGGACACATGCCTGGGTTGCCGGCTCCATCCTCAGTACGGGGCGTGCAGGAGGTGGCCGATCCATGATTCTCTCTCATCATGGATGCTTCTCTCTCTCTCTCTTCCCCCCCTTCCTCTCTGAAATCAGTAAAAATATATTAAAGGAAATAATAGAAGAAAAATCCTTGGTTAGCAGGATTTTCTGTCTTAAGGAGATGGCTCCGTTCCAGGGAAGGGCTGGAATGAGGAGGGAAGACTCCGCCCCAAGAATTTGGGGTACCCTCACACTTACCCTTATAAATCCCGTTCCAGCCCCCGTACTGGTGGGGTCCCAGTTGAGCCTCCAGAGACCCCCCATGATCCGACGTAAAATACACGAGGGTCCTGTTGGTGAGGCCTTCCCTGTCCAGGACATCAAGGATCCGCCCTGCAGAGAACGGATGCATTTGGACCAATCGACACAGGCGACTGTCTGCCCGGCCGGTGTGGCTCAGTGGTTGAGCATCGACCTATGAACCAGGAGGTCAGGGTTCGAATCCCGGTCAAGGGCACATGCCCAGGTTGCAGGCTCCATCCCCAGTCGGGGGCGAGCAGGAGGCGGCCGGTCCGTGATTCTCTCTCATCATGGATGTGTGTCTCTCCCCCTCTTTTTTTCCTCTCTGAAATCAGTCAAAATCCTTTTTAAACAAATCAGAAAAAACAAACAAAACCCATGAATGTTGGTCTTTTATTCCCGACAATCTGGGGGCATGGGTTAAAAGGGCTTAGTTGCTGGGTAGGAGGTCGGTATTAGACACACGGCCCTCTCTTCCCTTAAAAAGCTATTCTTGCCCTGGACCACCCGGCTCCGTGGTTGAGCGTTGACCTAGGAACCAGGAGGTCAGGGTTCGAATCCCGGTAGAGGGCACACGCCCGGGTTGTGGGCTCGATCCCCAGTAGGGGGTGGGCAATAAGCAGCCGATCAATAATTCTCTCTTATCATGGATGTTTCTCTCTCTCCCTCTCCCTTCCTCTCTCTGAAATCAATACAGTATATATCTATCTATATCTATATCTATATCTATATCTATATATCATCTATATCTATATCTATACCTATATCTATATATCTAATCTATATCTATATCTATATCTATCTATATCATCTATATCTATATCTATATCTATATCACCTATATCTATATCTATATATCTATATCTATATCTATATCTATATCTATATCATATCTACATCTATATCTATATCACCTATATCTATATCATCTATATCTATATCTATATCTATACCTATATCTATATCTATATCTATATCTATATCTATATCTATATCTATATCTATATCTATATCTATATCTATATCACCTATATCTATATCATCTATATCTATATCTATATCTATATATGTAATCAATATCTATATCTATATCTCTGTCTCTATATCTATATCTATATCTTCTATATCTATATCTATCTATATCTATATCTATATCTATATATCTATATCTATAATCTATATCTATATCTATATCTATATCTATATCTATATCTTAATTATACTATATCTATATCTATATCTATACTATCTAATCTATATCATCTATATCTATACCTATACCTATACCTATACCTATACCTATACCTATAACCTATATCTATATCTATATCTATATCTATATCTATATCATAATCTATATCTATATCTATCTATCTAATAAAAACAAGACAAAACAGTTAAAGCTTCACCTTGAGACAAAAGAAAATTACACACATAAAAACGAAGGGACCGGGAAGGTCTAAGACGGAGGCTGATGATGGTGTTGAGGTTGGACATCTGTTGGTGAAGAATTGTGTATTGTGTTAAATGGTGGCTCTAACTTTCTTCAAGTTACACGAAAGATATCGCACCCAATCTCCCCCGATTCCTTGCTGTAATTCCGTACAGTTCACCATACCCAGGACCTGGAAACAACCTAACGGTCCCCCAGTGGGTGAATGCATTAAAAAGCGGTGGTATGTCCATACAGTAGAATAGTATACAGCCAGGAAAAAGGAAAAAAACATCCAGCCAAATGCAACAGCATGGGTGGACTTCAAAGGCATGATGGTGACAGAAGGAAAACCAATACCGTATGATGTCATGTATACGTGGAATCCAATAAAATAAAATTAAAATTAATCTGGCACTGAGTCACTCACCCACCATCCAGTCCATCTCCTCGACGTTGTCTCCGTAGAGCCCGTGGCGGCTTCTCCCAATGAAGTTCTCCGTGGTGATGAGAGGGGTGTGGACGTGCAGAAAGGACACGAAGAGAAGGAATGGTCCTTGCTTGTTCCTAGAAATAAATACAAGGGGAGCACAGTGTTTTGGGGTTTTTATTTTGGCGCCTGGCTGGTGTGGCTCAGTGGTTGAGCGTCGACATAGGAACCAGGAAGTCATAATTCGATTCCCGGCCAAGGGCACAGGCCCGGGTTGTGGTCTCCATCCCCAGTGGGGGGCGTGCAGGAGGCAGCCGATCCACGGTTCTCTCTCATCAGTGATGTTTCTCTCTCTCTCTCTCTCCCTTCATCTCTCTCTAAAAAATAATAATAAAATAATCAGCGATAAAGCGGGGGGGTGGGTAGAGGCTGGGAGGAGGGGGGAAATGGGAGACATCTGTAATACTATCTATTTCCTATATTTAAGCCTAAGTGTCCATCTGTTCGACCGTCCGACGGGTAGCTGTGACACACACTGACCACCAGGGGGCAGACGATCCAGCCGGTAGCTATGACGTGCACTGACCACCAGGGGCAAGACGCTCTGACCGGTAGCTATAATGTGCACTGACCACCAGGGGGCAGACGCTCCAGCCGGTAGCTTGACACACACTGACCACCAGGGGGCAGACGCTACGACAGGTAGCTATGACATGCCCTGACCACCAGGGGGCAGACACTCTGACCGGTAGCTATGACATGCACTGACCACCAGGGGGCAGACGCTCTGACCGTTAGCTATGACGTGCACTGACCACCAGGGGGCAGACGCTCTGACCGGTAGCTATGACATGCACTGACCACCAGGGGGCAGACGATTCAGCCGGTAGCTATGACATGCACCTACCACCAGGGGGCAGACGCTCTGACTGGTAGCTATGACATGCACTGACCACCAGGGGGCAGACGCTCTGACTGGTAGCTATGACGTGCACTGACCACCAGGGGGCAGACGCTCTGACTGGTAGCTATGACGTGCACTGACCACCAGGGGGCAGACGCTCCGGCCGGTAGCTATGATGCGCACTGACCACCAGGGGGCAGACACTCCGGCCTGTAGCTATGACATGCACCTACCACCAGGGGCAGACGCTCTGACTGGTAGCTATGACATGCACTGACCACCAGGGGGCAGACGCTCTGACTGGTAGCTATGACCCTCACTGACCACCAGGGGGCAGACGCTCTGACTGGTAGCTATGACATGCACTGACCACCAGGGGGCAGACGCTCCGACTGGTAGCTATGACGTGCACTGACCACCAGGGGGCAGACGCTCTGACTGGTAGCTATGACGTGCACTGACCACCAGGGGGCAGATGCTCTGACTGGTAGCTATGACATGCACTGACCACCAGGGGGCAGACGCTCTGACTGGTAGCTATGACGTGCACTGACCACCAGGGGGCAGACGCTCTGACTGGTAGCTATGACATGCACTGACCACCAGGGGGCAGATGCTCTGACTGGTAGCTATGACATGCACTGACCACCAGGGGGCAGACGCTCTGACTGGTAGCTATGACATGCACTGACCACCAGGGGGCAGATGCTCTGACTGGTAGCTATGACGTGCACTGACCACCAGGGGGCAGACACTCTGACTGGTAGCTATGACATGCACTGACCACCAGGGGGCAGACCGACCGGTAGCTATGACATGCACTGACCACCAGGGGGCAGACGTGCTGACTGGTAGCTATGACTTACACTGACCACCAGGGGGCAGACGTGCTGACTGGTAGCTATGACTTACACTGACCACCAGGGGGCAGACGTGCTGACTGGTAGCTATGACATGCACCTACCACCAGGGGGCAGACGCTCTGACCGGTAGCTATGACATGCACTGACCACCAGGGGGCAGACGTGCTGACTGGTAGCTATGACTTACACTGACCACCAGGGGGCAGACGCTCTGGTAGCTATGACATGCACTGACCACCAGGGGGCAGACGCTCTAACTGGTAGCTATGATGGGCACTGACCACCATGGGGCAGACGCTCTGACTGGTAGCTATGACACACACTGACCACCAGGGGGCAGACCGACCAGTAGCTATGACACACACTGACCACCAGGGGGCAGACCGTCCGGTAGCTATGACGTGCACTGACCACCAGGGGGCAGACACTAAATGCAGGAGCTTTGGTGACTTGGCAGCTGCAGTTCTCGGGTGATGCACCCAGAACCAGAGAGGAGGCAGCCCGATTCGGGGGTGTGTCACCCGAGAACCACCCTCTCGCCATCTGGGACCCCTCGGGCGATGTCGGGGAGTCAGTTTTGGCCCGAACCCCGCAGGCCAGGCCGAGGGATCCTCACTGGTGCACAAATCATTCAACAATAAAAAACAAAAAAACTAGCAAAAAAAAAATGGCCATTGCAATGACTAGGTCCTTCCTCAAATATTAGTCTTTGCTACTCAACCCACAAGAAGCAAATGAGAGACGGTTCTTGAGTCTGAGGCTCTTTCCTGGGGCAGCGTTTCCCCTTGGAAAGTCTTGAAAGAAATTAATGCTGGTTTTATGCATCCTTTTTTTTTTCTCTCCCTGAATACCGTCATCCTTATTTATTTATTTTAAAAAATATATCTTTATTGATTTCCGAGAGGAAGGAAGAGGGAGAGAGAGGACCGTCCATGATGAGAGAGAATCATGGACCGGCCGCCTCCTGCACGCCCCTGACTGGGGATGGAGCCCGCAACCCGGGCCTGTGCCCTTGACCGGAATCGAACCCGCGACCCTTCAGTCTGTGGGCAGACACTCTACCCACTGAGCCACACCAGCCAGGGCCCCCACGACTCATGTGAACCAAACCTGTCTCTTTGGACCTGGCACACATCACCATGCGAACACTCAGGACAGAAAAAAAATTCTGAATATTGTCCCCTCACGAACGAGAGCCATGAATCGGACCTGCCCCCATTTCCCCCTCGCCCGCCCCCTCCCCCTTGGCCCCCCGGGCTCTCACCGTTGGATAAAGGACGAGACCTCCGTGAGCATGAGCGACGCCGTCCTCGAGAAGTTCATGGGCTGCTCCGTGATGCCGTGGTTCCTCATCAGGAAGCAGTCCGCGCGGACGATGAGCACGCCCAGGACGCGCGAAGAGATAAACAACAAGGTGGACGCAATGACGGAGCAGATGACGGGCGCCCAGGAGACCGGGAGGAGGCGGGTGCGTTTCCCAGCGGCGAGCGTCAGGGCCGCGAAGGCCGCGATTTGGACGCCGACGTGGAGTGTGCGCTCCAGGCCGGCGCGCTTCTCCGAGATGTCCCAGCGGGCACAGTCGCCCATCATGGAAAAGGGCATCCCGTAGAAATGGTCGAATCCGTGGCGGAGGGGGTGGTGGCAGTGGTCGGTCGAGGATTCACAGTTGAGACCCAGGTGCCATTTTCCTAAGAAAGCAAGAATTGTAGGTTTCTATGCCCGGCTGGTGTGGCTCAGTGGATGAGCGTTGACCTAGGAACCAGGAGGTCATGGGTTCGATTCCCGGTCAAGGGTACCTGCCCGGGTTGCGGGCTCGATCCCCAGTGGGGGGCGAGCAGGAGGCAGCCAATCCATGATTCTCTCTCATCCTGGATGTGTCTCTCTCTCCTTCTCCCTCTCCCTTCCTCTCTGAAATCAATAAAAATATTAAAAAAAATAAATCAAAAACAATTATTACTATAACATAGTAATGATTCGAGTCCCCCGTACATTTACTTTTTATATATATTTTTATTGATTTCAGAGAGAAAGGGAGAGAGACAGAGAGAGAGAAACATCAATGATGAGAGAGAATCACAGATCAGCTGCCTCCTGCATGTCCCCTACTGGGAATCGCACCACTGGGGGCGTAGATATAGATATGTAGATAGATAGAGATAGAAAGATAGATATTGATCATGATAACTTGGTCTCCTTTCAAGAAATTATCGTCCTTGCCCAGCCAGCGTGGCTCAGTGGTTGAGCGCCGACCTATGAACCAGGAGGTCAGGGTTCGATTCCCCATCAGGACACATGCCCGGGGGGTGGGCTTGATCACCAGTGGGGGATGCTGTGGTTCTTCATCAGAACCCAGTCTGCGTGTGAAGAGATAAAGAAAAAGGTGGTCGCAATGATCGACCAGATGAGGGGCACCCATGGGATGGAGAGGAGGCGGGTGTGCCTCCCAGCGGCCAGTTTCAGGGCCTTGCAGGCCATGGTTTTCACACAGAAGTTCTCTCTCTCTCTCTCTCTCTCTCTCTCTCTCTCTCTCTCTCTCTCCCCCTCTCTCTTCCTCTCTCCGTTCTACTCTCTGAAATCAATAAAAACACGTTAAAGAAATGCACAGACAAACGATGTTCTGAAAGCTGGGAAACATACACACCGATTAGTCCCGTGGCATAGCCCCGATCCTTCAGTATCTTCGCAAACGTCGTCTCATTGGCCGGAAGGCCGCCCGGGACTGCCGTCCACTGGAGAACGCGGGAACCGTCGCTGGACACCATGCCTTTTGGGGGATCGTTTTACAAAGAAACGGCACCGTCACGCACTGGTCTTTATTCTTATCGTCTCAATTTTTTCACTTAAAAAAATGAGCATTTCCCAATGACAATTCACGGTCAGTATTATATACAAGTGGCCTGATGCATGGATTCATGCACAGTGAAAGGGAATTAGTGCCGAAACTGGTGTGGCTCAGTGGATAGAGCATCGGCGTGCGGACTGAAGGGTCCTGGGTTCGATTCTGGTCAAGGGCATGTACCTTGGTTGTGGGCACATCCCCAGTAGGGGGTGTGCAGGAGGCAGCTGATCGATGTTTCTCTCTCATCATCCATGTTTCTAACTCTCTATCCCTCTCCCTTCCTCTCTGCAAAAAATCAAGAGAATATATTTTTTACAAAAAGGGAATTAGCTAGAAGAAAGATTCGTGTGGTAATTGCGTGACTGCAAAAAATTACATGTCAAAATAGTGTCTATAATACTAGTGGCCCAGTGCACAAATTCGTGCATGGGTGGGGTTCCTCGGCCTGGCCGGCGATCTGGGGTGATGGGGGCTGATTGGAGTCGGTCGTCTGGGGGGAGGGACCACGGTAGGTTGGCTGGCTGTGGGGGGTTGGCTGTGGGAGTGCACTGACCACCAGGGGGCAGCTCCTGCGTTGAATGTCTGCCCCCTGGTGGTCAGTGCATGTCATAGCGACTTGTCATAATGGTTGGTTAGGCTTTTGTATATATAGAAAGTATTATAAACGGTGAGAGCTTTATATGTATCGCGCATGCGTGGGCCAACATTTATTTTTTTATTTTTTATTTTTTTTAATATTTTATTGATTTTTTACAGAGAGGAAGGGAGAGGGATAGAGAGTTAGAAACATCGATGAGAGAGAAACATCGATCAGCTGCCTCCTGCACGCCCCCTACTGGGGATGTGCCCGCAAACAAGGTACATACCCTTGACCGGAATCGAACCTGGGACCCTTCAGTCCGCAGGCCGACGCTCTATCCACTGAGCCACACTGGTTAGGGCTCAACATTGATGTTTAAATTGCTAGTGTGCGTCATATGTACCGGCCGTCCGGTTGGGCGGATGGTCGGTCGAACATACGGTCGGTCACAGCCTTTTATATATATTGATGAGTTTCAGATGGTGGTTAGACGTGTATATACTTTATAAAGTGAACCCGGGATATGTCCACTGCCCACCTGGCACTATATATAGTTATTACAATACTAGAGGCCCGGTGCATGAAATTCATGTAATCGTGGGGGGGATCCCTTAGTCTGGATGGCGAGAGGGCGCAGGCCAGGCAGAGGGACCCCCACGAGTGCACGATCGGGGCCAGAGAGGGACATGGGAGGTTGGCCAGCTGGGGAGGGACCACGGGAGGCTCCAGGGCGTGTCCGGCCCGTCTCGCTCAGTCCCGAACGGCTGGTCCCCAGCAGCAAGCTAGTCTACCAGTCGGAGTGTCTGCCTCCTGGTGGTCAGTGCATGTCATAGCGACTGGTTGACCCTTTGACTGTCTGCCCCCTGGTGGTCAGTGTATGTCATAGCGACTGGTCGACTGGTCGACTGTCTACCCCTGGTGGTCAGTGCACGTCATAGCGACTGGTCGACCAGTCGACTGTCTGCCACCTGGTGGTCAGTGTATGTCATAGCGACTGGTCGACCAGTCGACTGTATAGCCCCCTGGTGGTCAGTGCACGTCATAGCGACTGGTCGACCAGTCGACTGTCTGCCCCCTGGTGGTCAGTGCACGTCATAGCGACTGGTCGACCCGTCGACTGTCTGCCACCTGGTGGTCAGTGTATGTCATAGCGACTGGTCGACCAGTCGACTGTATAGCCCCCTGGTGGTCAGTGCACGTCACAGCGACTGGTCGACCAGTCGACTGTCTGCCACCTGGTGGTCAGTGCACGTCATAGCGACTGGTCGACCATTCGACTGTCTGCCCCCTGGTGGTCAGTGCACGTCATAGCGACCGGTCGACCCGTCGACTGTCTGCCACCTGGTGGTCAGTGTATGTCATAGCGACTGGTCGACCAGTCGACTGTATAGCCCCCTGGTGGTCAGTGCACGTCATAGCGACTGGTCGACCATTCGACTGTCTGCCCCCTGGTGGTCAGTGCACGTCATAGCGACTGGTCGACCCGTCGACTGTCTGCCCCCTGGTGGTCAGTGCACGTCATAGCGACTGGTCGACCCGTCGACTGTCTGCCCCCTGGTGGTCAGTGCACGTCATAGCGACTGGTCGACCCGTCGACTGTCTGCCCCCTGGTGGTCAGAGTATGTCATAGCAACTGCTCAAAATGTCGATTTTCTGCCCCCTGGTGGTCAGTGTACGTCATAGCCACTGGCCGACCGGTCGACTGTCTAGCCCCTCTCTCTCTAAAAATCAATAAAAACATAACCTTGGTGGAGCATGACTTGGCGGCCAGACACAGGAAGGACTCACCCGATCGCAGGGGGTACCTGCCCGTGAGGAAGGCAGCGCGACTTGGGGTGCAGACGGAAGCCGCGGCGAGGTGCTGGGTGAGCCGCACGCCATCCTGGGCGAGACGGTCGATGTTTGGGGTCCTGCGGGACGGAGACAAGAATCATTTTCTCCCTTCAGCAATGAAAGCCGTGGCTTCCCCGTCAATATCTGAGGGTCATCACTGAATACATGAGGGGGGCCTGTCCGGTGTGGCTCAGTGGTTGAGCATCGACCTATGAACCAGGAGGTCACAGTTTAATTCCCGGTCAATGATACAGGCCCGGGTTGGGGGCTCCATCCCCAGTGCGGGGCGTGCAGGAGGCAGCCAATCCATGATTCTCTCTCATCTTTGATGTTTCTCCCTCCTTCTCTCTCTCTCTCTCTCTCTCTCTCTCTCTCTCTCCCTCTCCTTTCCTTGCTCTCTAAAATTAATAAAAACAGGCGAATCTTATGGTTTTAAAATATATTTTCATTTTAAAATCGAGCCGTGACCTCCTGGTTCATGGATCGATGCTCAACCCCTGATGAACACCAGCCGGGCAAAACATGCTAATCTTAAGAATGAAGGAAAGAAAGAAAGAAGAAAGAAAGAAAGAAAGAAGGAAAGAAAGAAAAAGAAGAATGACAGCCCTAACCGGTGTGGCTCAGTGGATAGAGCGTCGGCCTGCGGACTCAAGGGTCCGGGGTTCGATTCCCGGTCAAGGGCATGTATGTTGGTTGTGGGCACATCCCCAGTAGGGGGCGTGCAGGAGGCAGCTGATGGATGTTTCTAACTCTCGATCCCTCTCCCTTCCTCTCTGTAAAAAAAAATCAATAAAATATATTTTTTAAAAATGAGAAAGACAGAAAGCAAATGAGAGGAAAAAATAAAAGAAAAAGAAAGAGATAGAAAGAAAGAAAAGAAAGAAAACGAGAAAAACAAAAAAGAAATAAAGGAAAGAAAGAGAAAGAAAACAGAAAAGAAAGAAAAAAAAGATAAAAGAAGGAAAAATAAAAAAAGAAAGACAATGAAAAAATAGGAAGAAATAAAAAAGAACAGAAAGAAAGAGAGAGAGAAGTACCCCCGCATGGGACGCATTTGAGCTGGTGATGTCGCGGGCCCGGGCAGATAGCGGGATGCGGGGTGCTTCAGGGCGTGTGCAGAATTCTCTTCACATCCCCACTGTCCATTTCCAGGGTTCAGTGCATCCCCCCAGGGTTCAGGAAACAGGGGTCCCCCCTTTGGGGCAACACCCGGGGGGGCGATGATCTCCTTCTTGCCTGATGGTGTTGTTGCCATAACAGCCGACGTCCCCGATGCCAAGGTCGTCCGCCATCAGCAGAAGGATGTTGGGACGTGAGGCGGATACATCCCTAGAGTCGGTCGGCCTCGAACCCAGGATGCTGATGGTCACGGCGAGCCAGGCTCTGCAAAGCAAGCTGACAAAGGCATGTTTAGGGTTTCTTTTTTTCATTTCATTTCATTTCATTTCTTTTCTTTCTTTTCTTTTCTTTTCTTTTCTTTTCTTTTCTTTTCTTTTCTTTTCTTTTCTTTTCTTTTCTTTTCTTCCCTTCCCTTCCCTTTCCTTTTCTTTCCTCTCTCTCTCTCTCTCTCTCTCTCTCTCTCTCTTTCCTCATTGATTTCAGAGAATGACGAGAGGGAGGGAGACAGAAACATCGATGATGAGAGAGAATCATGCAGGATTGTGGGCGGGCTCCAGGGCGTGTCTGGCCCGTCTTGCGGAGTTCCAATCAGCCAGACGCCAGCAGTAAGCTAACCTACTGGTCAGAGCGTCTGCCCCCTGGTGGTCAGTGCACGTCATAGCGATTGGTCGACCGGTCGACTGTCTGCCCCCTGGTGGTCAGCGCACGTCATAGCGACCGGTCGACCGGTCGACTGTCTGCCCCCTGGTGGTCAGTGCACGTCACAGCGACTGGTCGACCGGTCGACTGTCTGCCCCCTGGTGGTCAGCGCACGTCATAGCGACCGGTCGACCGGTCGACTGTCTGCCCCCTGGTGGTCAGCGCACGTCATAGCGACCGGTCGACCGGTCGACTGTCTGCCCCCTGGTGGTCAGTGCACGTCATAGCGACTGGTCGACCGGTTGACTGTCTGCCCCCTGGTGGTCAGTGCACGTCACAGCGACTGGTCGACCGGTCGACCGTCTGCCCCCTGGTGGTCAGTGCACGTCATAGCGACTGGTCGACCGGTCGACTGCCCCCTGGTGGTCAGTGCACGTCGCAGCTACTGGTCGACCGGTTGAACGGTCAACTGTCTGTCCCCTGGTGGTCAGTGCACGTCATAGCGACTGGTCGACTGCCCCCTGGTGGTCAGTGCACGTCATAGCAATTGGTTGAGCAGCCTTAGCATATCATTAGCATATTACGCTTTGATTGGTTGAACGGCGGACCGGTCGACTGGATATTTAGCATATTAGCCTTTTATTCTATAGGATTGATTTCAGAGAGGAAGGGACAGAGAGAGATAGAAACATCCATGACGAGAGAGAATCAGGGACCGGCCGCCTCCTGCACGCCCCCTGCTGGGGATGGAGCCCACAACCCGGGCCTGTGCCCTTGACCGGGAATCGAACCCGGGACCTCCTGGCTCACAGGTCGACGCTCAAACCAGTGAGCCACAAGCAATGCTTCAAGAGAAATGATTTTTTTTTGTTCTTGGCGCATTTGGTAACGGGGACGTGGAGACGTGCGGAGGCCGACATGGGAGACTGGTGGCTGCGCCGCGTCCCTTCCTACCTGGAACGTTCCGGATGTAACATGTTCACTTTCTTGCTTCTCGTCTCCTGTGAGGAGGAAAGATATTATTCATGACACAGGCAGCCGGTGGCTGATTCTCTCTCATCATGGCCGTTTCTCCCTCTCTCCCTTCCTCCCTGAAGTCAATAAAAATATATATGTGTCTATGACGGAAAACACGTTACACTTAAAATCCTTTTCATCTTGAAATAATGAAGGCTTATGGCATGTACCATTATTATAGGTCAGATCATTTTTCTTGAATAATTGGTGTTTAATGCATGTAACATCATCCTATTTAAGATCATGTTTCTAGAGATATCAAGGTTCATTGCGTGTAACATTATTATATTTAAAGTCATTTTTCTTGAAATAAAAGAAATAAAAAAAAATAAATTCAAACCAAAAAGAAAAAAAGGAAAAAACAAAACAATGCCCTAGCCAGTGTGGCTCGGTGGACAGAGCATTGTCCTGTGGACTGCAGGGTCCCGGGTTCGATTCCCGGTCAAGGGCACAGGCCCGGGTTGCGGGCTCCGTCCCCAGTCGGGGGCGTGCAGGAGGCAGCCGGTCCATGATTCTGTCTCATCATGGATGTTTCTCTCTCTCTCCCTCTCCCTTCCTCCCTGAAAGCAATAAAATATATTTAAAAATATCCTATAGAATAAAAGCCTAATTTGCTAATTGCGTCTTCGACTGGGAGTTGGGCCGGGAGTTCGACCGGGAGGTGGGGAGAGCCGGCTGGCTGGCTGGACCCCAACAGGCACCAATTCACGCACCCAGCCTCTAATATATATATATATATATATATTTTTTAAAGTTGACAACCTTAAGAAAAAAGGAAAACACGCAAAAAAATTTTAAAGTAAGAATTTCTTTTCGTTTTAATTATATATATATAATTATATATAAATTATATATATATAAATATATATATTATATGATATATATTTTTTAAAACATTGATTTCTTTTTTTAATATATTTTATTGATTTTTTACAGAGAGGAAGGGAGAGGGATAGAGAGCTAGAAACATCGACGAGAGAGAAACACCGATCAGCCGCCTCCTGCACGCCCCCCACTGGGGATGTGCCCACAACCCAGGTCCATGCCCTCGACCGGGAATCGAACCCGGGACCCTTCGGTCCTCAGGCCGACGCTCTACCCACTGAGCCACACCGGCCAGGGCCGGTTTCTTCATTTTGGGTTGGAAAGTGGGGGCAGCAGCGTCTGATACACGGGGGCGTCTTACACGGCAGAGGGTAGGATGCCGGCCCCCCGGGGTGGGAGGTGGGGGGCAGAGGAGAAGGCGTTAAGGCCCCAAATGCGAACCTCGACTATGAATTCCGTCTGCAGACCTCACGCCCCAGCCCACGGCCGGCCAACTGCGGCTCGCGAGCCACCTGCGGCTCTCGGGACCCTTAGAGTGCGGCTCTTCCCCAGCCTTAGGCGTCCCCTCATCCAGTGAATCACCCGGGACCTGCTTATATAGTTTAAGTTTAAAAAATTGGGCTCCCCAAAGGAATCTCAGTCGTCGTCCTGTCGATATTTGGCTCCGTTGGCTCATCATAATCCGCGATCCTGCGACGTTTACGGACCCCCAGGAGGCCCAGAGACACGCTAGAAACCCAGCCAGGCCTTTCTGGAACATTCCGGAGCCGTTTGCGAACCCCCAGGGCATTGCAAACACCTGCCACAATATTAGGAACAAACACCCAGAATTTCCGGAGGAGGACGAGGAGGAGGCCCAGAAATAAAGGATTTTTTTTTTAAATAAAAGATTCCCAGGTGATTCGAAGGTGCAGCCGAGGTGGAGAACCACTGCTCTCAAGTCCATAAATCAATAGCCCTGGCCGGTGTGGCTCAGTGGGTAGAGCGTCGGCCATGCAGAACGGCGGGTCCCGGGTTCGAATCCCAGCCAAGGGCACAGGCCCGGGGTGCGGGTTCGATCCCCAACCAGGAGGGGGCGTGCGGGAGGCGGCCGGTCCATGATTCTCTCTCCTCATGGATGTTTCTCTCTCCCTTTCTTCTCTAAAAATCAATAGCAACATATTTATTTTTTTTAAAAAAATAAAACATATAAGGATATTCTGTATGCATGGCACCACTCAATCGTCTGTTCATCTCCAGGCACGGAAGGTTCCGGACCAGTTTTATTTCCTTTCCAGTTCTCCCCGTATCTCCCTACACCTTTGAAGATGAGAAAAAAAGGGAAATCACATAAAATTTCTGCACCACCCTGAGTCAAAACTACGTTCTTGCCCGGCCAGTGTGGCTCAGTGGTGAGCGTCGACCTAGGAACCAGGAGGTCCCGGGTTCGACTCCCGGTCAAGGGCACAGGCCCGGGTTGCGGGCTCCATCCCCAGTCGGGGGCGTGCAGGAGGCGGCCGGTCCGTGATCCTCTCTCATCATGGATGTTTTTTTTCTCTCTCTCCCTCTCCCTTCCTCTCGGAAGTCAATGAAAAATACATTAAAAAAATAAAATGTAAAGAAAAGCAGAAAGAACAAATCAGGTCAAAGTTTAAACGAAATAAATGATAAGAATAGGAACCAGACATTTTAAGATCCAATCCAGGACCTGGCCAACCCCTCCCATCGATGCCGCAGACCCACGGGATGGCAAGAACGGTTTACGCTCAGGAAACCCACCAATTGGACAGTTTCGTCACCTTTCATTTTTCATTTTTTAAAAATATTTTTTTTATTGATTTCAGAGAGGAAGGGAGAGAGAGGAACATCCATGATGAGAGAGAATCACGGACCGGCCGCCTCCTGCACGCCCCCCACTGGGGATGGAGCCTGCACCCCGGGCCTGTGCCCTTGACCGGGATTCGAACCCGGGACCCTTCCGTCCGCAGGCCGACGCTCCACCCACTGAGCCACACCGGCCGGGGCTGAGTCAAACATTTCAGAATCATCTCCATCGCTTGGCAACGCGTCCTGTGCGTGATCCACGTCCCACGCGGTTCAGGGTTCGAGCTCTGGAGAGGGGGCCGCCCGCAGATGACGGAGACGAGACAAGAAATAATAATTTGGAAATTGGGGGTGCCGGGGGGGGGGGGGGGGGGAGAGCCCAGCCCCGAGAGGGGGGACCTCCGGGACTCCTGGACTCGGCTCAGGCCTCCCCCATCCTTTTGTTGATTTTGGGATCCACCCATAGCCCTTCGGCGGAAAGTTCCGGAAACGGACGGACTATCTCATGGGGAAGGATTTACGTGAGTCTCTGGTGAGCCCACCCATGAGTCAACAGAGCCCGATATCCACAGGACGACGATGGCAATCTCCTTGGGGAGCCGAATTTTTTAAACTTAAACTATATCCGCCGGTCCATTGTGATTCGCGGAATGAGGGGGCGCCCAAGGCTGAGGAAGAGCCGCACGCAAGGGGCCAGAGAGCCGCAGGTGGCTCCCGAGCCGCGGTTGGCCGGCCATGGGGGGGGGGGGGGGACTCTGGACTTCAACGGCGGGTGCCCAGCCCTGACCTTCGCCGGGGCTCGAGGGACACCAGCGGTCAGGGCTCCTGGACTGGACGGGTAAGAAGGGTTTCGTCAGCCCCGGCCAGTGTGGCTCAGTGGGTAGAGCGTCGGCCGGCGGACGGGAGGGTCCCGGGTTCGATTCCCGGTCGAGGACACATGCCCGGGTCGCGATGTAATAATATTGCATGCAGTGAACGTGATAATATCTCAAGAAAAACGATTTTAAGTATAATAATGTTCCATGTAATAAACATTAATATTAATACTTCAAGAAAATCGATTTTAAATAGAGTCATGTTTCTTGCAATAAACTCAAATTATTCAATGGAAACGATCTTAGATATAATGTTACATGCAGTAAACAGTAATATGAATACGTCAAGAAAAAGGATTTAAATATATTAATGTTCCATGCAATAAACATTAATATTTCAAGAAAATCGATTTTAAATAGAGTAGTGTTACTTACAATCAACAGCAATTATTCAAGGGAAACGATCTTAGACATAATGGTACTTGCAGTAAACGTGATAATATCTCAAGAAAAAGATTTTAAATATAGTCATGCTACATGCAATAAACATTAATATCAATACTTCAAGAAAATCGATTTTAAATAGAGTAATGCTACATGCAATAAACATTAATATCAATACTTCAAGAAAAACGATTTTAAATATAGTCATGGTACATGCAATAAACATTAATATCAATACTTCAAGAAAATCGATTTTAAATAGAGTAATGTTACTTGCAATCAACAGCAATTATTCAAGGAAAAACGATCTTAGATATAATAATGTTACATGCAGTAAACGTGATAATATCTCACGAAAAACGATTTTAAGTACAGTGATTGTACATGCAATAAACATTCATATGAATACGTCAAGAAAAACGATTTAAATATATTAATGTTCCATGCAATAAACATTAATATTTCAAGAAAATCGATTTTAAATAGAGTAATGTTACTTGCAATAAACAGTAATATGAATACGTCAAGAAAAAGGATTTAAATATAATAATGCTACATGCAATCAACATTAATATTTCAAGAATCGGTTTTAAATAGAGTAATGTTACTTGCAATCAACGGCAATTATTCATGGAAAAACGATCTTAGATATAATAATGTTACATGCAGTAAACGTGATAATATCTCAAGAAAAACGATTTTAAGTACAGTGATACCTCATGCAATAAACATTCATATGAATACGTCAAGGAAAACGATTTAAATATAATAATGCTACATGCAATCAACACTAGTTATTCAAGAAAAACTATCTTAAATATAATAATAATACATGGAAATAAGCAGTATAATATCTCAAGAAAAACGATTTAAATATAATAATGTTCCACGCAATAAACATTAATATTTCAAAATTCGATTTTAAATAGAGTCATGTTACTTGCAATAAACTCAAATTATTCAATGAAAACAATCTTAGATATAATCCTCCATGCAATAAACAGTAATATGAATACATCAAGAAAAAGGATTTAAATATAATAATGCTACATGCAATAAACATTAATATTTCAAGAATCGATTTTAAATAGAGTAGTGTTACTTGCAATCAACACCAATTATTCAAGGGAAACGATCTTAGATATAATGTTACTTGCAGTAAACGTTATAATATCTCAAGAAAAAGATTTTAAATATAGTCATGCTACATGCAATAAACATTAATATTAATACTTCAAGAAAATCGATTTTAAATAGAGTAGTGTTACTTGCAATCAACAGCAATTATTCATGGAAAAACGATCTTAGATATAATAATGTTACATGCAGTAAACGTGGTAATATCTAAAGAAAAACGATTTTAAGTATAGTGATACCTCATGCAATAAACATTCATATGAATACGTCAAGAAAAACGACTTAAATATAATAATGTTCCATGCAATAAACATTAATATTTCAAGAAAATCGATTTTAAATAGAGTAATGCTACATGCAATAAACATTAATTTTAATACTCCAAGAAAATCGATTTTAAATATAGTAATGTTACTTGCAATCAACACCAATTATTCATGGAAAAACGATCTTAGATATAATAATGTTACATGCAGTAAACGTGGTAATATCTCAAGAAAAACGATTTTAAGTATAGTGATACTACATGCAATAAACATTCATATGAATACGTCAAGAAAAACGATTTAAATATATTAATGTTCCATGCAATAAACATTAATACTTCAAGAAAATCGATTTTAAATGTAGTAACGTTACTTGCAATAAACTCAAATTATTCAATGAAAGCGATCTTAGATATAATGTTACATGCAATAATCATAATATTTCAAGAAAAACGATTTTAAATATAGTCATGCTAAATGAAATAAACATTCATATGAATACGTCAAGAAAAACGATTTAAATATAATAATGTTCCATGCAATAAACATTAATATTTCAAAAAATCGATTTTAAATAGAGTCATGCTACATGCAATAAACATTAATATGAATACGTCAAGAAATACGATTTAAATATATTAATGTTCCATGCAATAAACATTAATATTTCAAGAAAATCGATTTTAAATAGAGTAATGTTACTTGCAATAAACAGCAATGATTCAATGAAAGCGATCTTAGATATAATGTTCCATGCAATAAACATAATATCTCAAGAAAATCGATTTTAAATAGAGTCATGCTACATGCAATAAACATTCATATGAATACGTCAAGAAAAACGATTTAAATATAAGAAGGCTACATGCAATCAACACAAGTTATTCAAGAAAAAGTATCTTAAATATAATAATAATAACGCAGGCAAATAAACAGTATACTATCCCAGGAAAAACGATTTAAATAGAATAATGTCCCAGGCAATAAACATGGATATGTCAAGAAAAGCAGTTTTAGGTATAATAACGCCACGCGCAGCAAACACCAAAGATCCAAGAGAAACGAATTAAAATGTAACAATAATACCCCTTGCAGTCACCACGAATATCGCAAGAATAAAAGGATTTCCAGCAGAAGAATAAAGAATTATTTTTAAAAATAAAATGAATCATTCCCAGGGCGCGCGCACGGCACCCAGCCATCGCGGGGTGCTGGCCGCACAGGCGTGGGGTCCCCTGCCAGCCCCCCCCCCCGACCCCCCAAAATAGCAAGCGAGTTACCTGACACGTGAGCCGGCTCCCTTCTTGCAGGAGCTCGAGGTCGGGGTGCCTCCGGGCCCCACCGCGCATGTGCAGTGGGAGCTGACTCACCCTCCAGACACACAGGGAACCCAGCCCCCGGGGGTGTGGCTCAGTGGATAGAGCGTCCGCCTGGGGACTCGAGGGTCCCGGGTTCGAGTCCCTCAAGGCCCAGGTGGTGGACTCGACCCCCCAGTAGGGGGCGTGCGGGAGGCAGCGATGGTTCTATGCTTCTCTCCCTTCTCTGAAATCAATGAAAATATACGTTTAAATCAATAAAATCAATAAACAGAATTTCCAGCAATTGGCTTAAAAGAATAAATAAAATAAATTAAAAAGAGAATTCCAGTAAATGAAGAATCCCAGCCCCAGCCAGTGTGGCTCAGTGGATAGAGCGTCCGCCTGGGGACTCGAGGGTCCCGGGTTCGAGTCCCTCAAGGCCCAGGTGGTGGACTCGACCCCCCAGTAGGGGGCGTGCGGGAGGCAGCGATGGTTCTATCCCTGTCTCCGTTCTCTGAAATCAATAAAAATATACATTTAAATCAATAAAATCAATAAACAGAATTCCCAGCAATTGGCTTAAAAGAATAAATAAAATAAATTAAAAAGAGAATTCCAGTAAATGAAGAATCCCAGCCCCAGCCAGTGTGGCTCAGTGGATAGAGCGTCAGCCTGCGGACTCGAGGGTCCTGGGTTCGAGTCCCTCCAGGCCCAGGTTGTGGACTCACCCCCCCCCCCCCAGTAGGGGGTGTGCAGGAGGCAGCCGACCCATGATTCTCTCTCCTCATGGACGGTTCTACCCCTCTCTCCCTCTCCCTTCTCTGAAATCAATGAAAATATACATTTAAATCAATAAAATCAATAAACAGAATTCCCAGCAATTGGCTTAAAAGAATAAATAAAATAAATTAAAAAAAGAATTCCCAGCCCCAGCCAGTGTGGCTCAGTGGATAGAGAGTCAGCCTGCGGACTCGAGGGTCCTGGGTTCGAGTCCCTCAAGGCCCAGGTTGTGGACTCAACCCCCCCCCCCCCCCAGCAGGGGGCGTGCGGGAGGCAGCTTACCCATGATTCTCTCTCCTCATGGACGGTTCTACCCCTCTCTCCCTCTCCCTTCTTCTCCCTGAAGTTTAAATCAATAAAAATCTGAATCATGGTTTAAAAGAATAAATAAGACGAATGAAATAAAGAATCCCTGAGTGGACAGAGCATCAGCCTGCGGACTGAAGAGGTCCGAGGACTTAAGGGCCCCCGCTTAAAAGAAAAAATACAACGAATTAAATAAAAAGAATCCCAGCCCCAGCCAGTGTGGCTCAGTGGATAGCGCGCCGGCCTGCGGACGGCAGGGTCCCGGGTTCGAGTCCCGCCGAGGGCACCTACCTGGGTGGCCAGCAGGGGTCCCCCCGGTCCGTGGGTTTCCTCTCTCTCTCTCTCTCTCTGTCTCCTGCTCCCCCCCCTTCCACTCTCTCTCTTAAAATCCAACAGAAGAGAGAGAGCCGCTTAGGGGTGGGCGAAGGCGCTGGGTCCGGGAGGGAGGGGAAACGTAATAAAAATAAACAGAGAAAAATTCAGTCGAAGGAAAAGGAAAACAAAAGAGCAGCAACAAAGAGGAGGGGGAACCAGAAGGGGCTTCTCCAGGCCGTGAGCGTCCGTCCGGCGAAGGCGTGTGTCCCGCCCCCAGGAACGCGGCCTCGACCACACTGGGCCCTTTATGCTCCGGAGACGGAGCCGCCCAGCCGCCCTCGGCTCCAGGGGGAAAAAAGTAAATAGAAGATAAAAATAAAACAGCCCGGCCGGCGCCCGCCAGCCCCACAGAGCAGTCGGCTCGGCGAGTGTGTCTGTGTGTGTGTGTGTGTGTGTGTGTATGAGCCTGGTATCTGCAGGGCCACAGCTTCCCCTACGTGTGTGTGTGTGTGTGTGTGTGTGTGTGTGTGTGTGTGTGTGAGCCTGGTGTCCGCAGGGCCACAGCTTCCCCTACGTGTGTGTGTGTGTGTGTGTGTGTGTGTGAGCCTGGTATCTGCAGGGCCACAGCTTCCCCTACGTGTGTGTGTGTGTGTGTGTGTGTGTGTGTGTGTGTGTGTATGAGCCTGGTGTCTGCAGGGCCACAGCTTCCCCTACGTGTGTGTGTGTGTGTGTGTGTGTGTGTGTGTGTGTGTGTGAGCCTGGTGTCCGCAGGGCCACAGCTTCCCCTACGTGTGTGTGTGTGTGTGTGTGTGTGTGTGTGAGCCTGGTATCTGCAGGGCCACAGCTTCCCCTACGTGTGTGTGTGTGTGTGTGTGTGTGTGTGTGTGTGTGTGTATGAGCCTGGTGTCTGCAGGGCCACAGCTTCCCCTACGTGTGTGTGTGTGTGTGTGTGTGTGTGTGTGTGAGCCTGGTGTCTGCAGGGCCACAGCTTCCCCTACGTGTGTGTGTGTGTGTGTGTGTGTGTGTGTGTGTGTGAGCCTGGTGTCTGCAGGGCCACAGCTTCCCCTACGTGTGTGTGTGTGTGTGTGTGTGTGTGTGTGTGTGTGTGTGTGAGCCTGGTGTCCGCAGGGCCACAGCTTCCCCTACGTGTGTGTGTGTGTGTGTGTGTGTGTGTGAGCCTGGTATCTGCAGGGCCACAGCTTCCCCTACGTGTGTGTGTGTGTGTGTGTGTGTGTGTGTGTGTGTGTATGAGCCTGGTGTCTGCAGGGCCACAGCTTCCCCTACGTGTGTGTGTGTGTGTGTGTGTGTGTGTGTGTGAGCCTGGTGTCTGCAGGGCCACAGCTTCCCCTACGTGTGTGTGTGTGTGTGTGTGTGTGTGTGTGTGTGTGAGCCTGGTGTCTGCAGGGCCACAGCTTCCCCTACGTGTGTGTGTGTGTGTGTGTGTGTGTGTGAGCCTGGTGTCTGCAGGGCCACAGCTTCCCCTACGTGTGTGTGTGTGTGTGTGTGTGAGTGTGAGCCTGGTGTCTGCAGGGCCACAGCTTCCCCT
>NW_023416358.1:1003680-1048190 GCF_014108235.1 Myotis myotis
TGTCTGCAGGGCCACAGCTTCCCCTACGTGTGTGTGTGTGTGTGTGTGTGTGTGTGTGTGTGTGCATCTGCTTTGATTTCTCATTTTCATTTCATTCATTCATTTTTAAATTTTTCTCTCTATTGATTTATTTTTTGTTTTATTTATTTTTCATTGATTTCTTTTTTCTTTTTAACTATAAAGACATGGAGAGTGGGGGGCAGGCAGGAGGGGCCAGAGAGAGCTCAAGGGGGGGGGGGGGGCGGAAATAGGAGACGTAGACTTTTTTCTTTTCTTTTCTGTTCTTTTCTTTTCTTTTCTTTTTAGGATGTTTCTTACTGAATTTTTTTTTATATATTTTATTTTTAAAATTTTATTTATTTTTTATTTAAAGAAAAACGGTTTTAAATATAATCATGTTACATGCAATAAGCATTCATGTTTTAAGGAAGACGATCTTAAATATAATCATACCTGCACTAAACATTAATATCTCAAGAGAAACGACTTTAAATGTACTAATGTTACATGCAATAAACATTCATGTTTTTAAAAAATGATCTTAAATGTAATAAGACAAGCACTAAACAAATATTTCTAGAAAAACAATTTTAGATACAATAATGTTACATGCAGTAAACGTTAATATCACAAGAAAAACGACATTAAATGTAATAATGTTACATGCAATAAATATTATTATTATTTTAAGGAAAACAACCTTAAATGTAACAATACATGCACTAGACAAATACTTCCAGAAAAACAGTTTTAGATACAATAATGTTACATGCGCTAAACATGAATATCTCAAGAAAAATGATCTTAAATATAGTCATGTTACATGCAATCAACACCAATTATTCAAGAAAAAACGATCCTAAACGGAACAATATCACATGCAATAAACATTCCTATTTTTAAAAAAGTGATCTTAAATGTAATAATACAAAAGTTGCAGGAAATATTAAAAATCTGCAAATCGCAGGATTCCTTCTATTATATTCGGAAATGTTTCCCCCCCTCTAGTTCTATTCTTGTTCATCATGTTGACCCATAGACTTTCAACAATAACAAATTTAAACTGAAAAACGAATGAAAAAAAATTAAAAAAAAAAAATTAAGACACATAAGCCCCGGCCGGTGTGGCTCAGTGGATAGAGCCTCAGCCTGCGGACCGAGAGGGTCCCGGGTTCGATTCCTGCTCAAGGGCACAGGCCCGGGTTGCAGGCTCCGTCCCCAACCAGCAGGGGGCGTGCGGGAGGCGGCCGACCCATGATTCTCTCTCCCTCTCCCTTCCTCTCTGACATCAATAAAAAATATATATTTTTTAAAAATGCCTTCAATGGGGGGGGGAGGGGATCCTATTTTTTCTTTTCTTTTCTCTAATTTTTTTTTTTTTATCTAGAAAAGCTGTTTTGAACCTCAACGGCCACCCTCTGGTTTGGACACAATCCCCAAGGCCTTTTGCCAAAATGTCTGTGGTTTTTTATCTGATAACGGGCCTGCTTGGCTCCTATATCCGGAACTTTATTTTTATTTATTTTTTTAAAATATATATTTTATTGATTTTTTACAGAGAGGAAGGGAGAGGGAGAGTCAGAAACATCGATGAGAGAGAAGCATCGATCAGCTGCCTCCTGCACGCCCCCCACTGGGTCTGTGCCCGCAACCCAGGTACATGCCCTTGACCGGGAATCGAACCCAGGACCCTTCAGTCCGCAGGCCGACGCTCTATCCACTGAGCCACACCGGCCAGGGCCCATCTGGGGAACTTTAAGTCCCGGTCCCTTTCTGAGTCCCCGGAAGCTTGTATTGCCTGTGGCTAAAGGTTTAAAAATATTGTTTCAGGCCTGGCCGGTGTGGCTCAGTGGGTAGAGCGCCGGCCTGCGGACCAGAGGGTCCCGGGTTCGATTCCTGGTCAAGGGCACAGGCCCGGGTTTCGGGCACATCCCCAGTAGGGGGCGTGCAGGAGGCGGCCGGTCCATGATTCTCTCTCATTGAAGGATATTTCTCTCCCTCCCTCTCCCTTCCTCTCTGAAATCAATAAAAAAAATATATATTTAATACCTTTTCCTACTTCTTCAAACATGGATACAATGAGCCATCGTCATTGAACCTCTTCCTTCCTCTCTGAAATCAATAACAAATTTTTTTTTTAAAAGAAAGAAAATAAATGACTAGGCCCCAGCCAGTTTGGCTCAGTGGATAGAGTGTCGGCCTGCAGACCCCAGGGTCCCGGGTTCGATTCCCGGTCAAGGGCATGGACCTCGGTTTCAGGCTCCTCCCCGGCCCGGGCCCTGGTTGGGGCGCGTGCAGGAGGCACCCCATCGAGGTGTCTCTCTCTCTCCCTCTCTCTTTTTCTCTCTCTAAAAATCAATGAAAACATGTCCTCAGGTGAGGATTCTGAAAACAAACAAACCCATTATTTCAAGTCAGTGAAACCCCAAAAGGAGTGAAAATGAAGGGAGTTCCCAGCTGTGAACATGTGCATACATTTTTTTGGGGGAAAACCCTGTATTTCCTTCGTTCTTCCTTCTATTTCTGGCCCGTACGCCTGGGTTACTTCCCCAAACAATTATCTTGGCAGTAAACCCACTCCATGTTACGAAATCCCCGTAATGACACCTGTATGGGTGTCGTATTCGCCAGACGGCCGTGGAGGGAGACGAGTTTGTCGCTAAATGACTATGTAGCCGCCGTCGGGGTGAGTGGGTGGGTGGCTGGGCGGGTGGGTGGTGTTGAACTAATAAAAAATGCTTGACAGACGCTGGCCTGGCCTGACCCTGATCCTTTAATACGTGTTTAATTTTCATCAGCGGCGGAGGGGAGCTCAGAGCTGCGGGACCGGAGTTTCGCTGATGCCGGGGACAGAGGGACAGCTTGTTTGAGTGAGTCAAGGTCTCATCTCGCCGTTCCGTGTGCGTGTGTGGTCTGTGGGGTTCAGCGTGGACAGGTGAGCATTGGTTTTATTACTGTCTAGAGGCCCAGTGCATGAAATTTGAGCTCAGGGTGGGGGGTGTCCCTCAGCCCGGCCTGCACCCTCTCCAATCCGGGACCCCTCAGGGGGTGTCCGACTGCCAGATCCGGGCATAAGCCGGCAGTCGGACGTCCCTCTCACAATCCGGGATTGCTGGCTTCTAACTGCGCACCTGCCTGCCCGCGTGATCGCCCCTTAAACACTGTGCCTGTCTGCCTGATCGCCCCTAACTTCTCCCCCCTGCTGGCCTGATCGCCCCTAACTGCCCTCCCCTGCCGGCCTGATCACCCCTAACTGCTCTCCCCTGCTGGCCTGATCGCCCCTAACTGTTCCCCCTGCCGGCCTGATCACCCCTAACTGCCCTCCCCTGCCGGCCTGATCGCCCCTAACTGCCCTCCCCTGCCAGCCTGATTGCCCCTAACTGCTCTCCCCTGCCAGCCTGATTGCCCCTAACTGCCCTCCCCTGCCAGCCTGATTGCCCCTAACTGCTCTCCCCTGCCGGCCTGATTGCCCCTAACTGCCCTCCCCTGCCGGCCTGATTGCCCCTAACTGCCCTCCCCTGCCAGCCTGATTGCCCCTAACTGCTCTCCCCTGCCGGCCTGATTGCCCCTAACTGCCCTCCCCTGCCGGCCTGATCTCCCCTAACTGCCCTCCCCTGCCAGCCTGATCGCCCCTAACTGCCCTCCCCTGCCGGCCTGATCGCCCCTAACTGCCCTCTCCTGCCGGCCTGATCGCCCCTAACTGCCCTCCCCTGCCGGCCTGATCGCCCCTAACTGCCCTCCCCTGCCAGCCTGATTGCCCCTAACTGCCCTCCCCTGCCGGCCTGATCGCCCCCAACTGCTCTCCCCTGGTGGCATTCGGACATCCCCTGAGGGGTTCCAGACTGGAGTGTGTGCAGGTTGGGCTGAGGGACACCCCCCAAGTGTATGAATTTCATGCACTGGACCTCTATTCTATCTATCTATCTATCTATCTATCTATCTATCTATATCCATGATCAATTTATCATCTATTTATTTATATATCATTTATCTTTCCATCTATCCTTCCATCCATCCACCCACCTATCATCTATCCCACATCTATCTGTCATCTACATATCTATCCTTTATCTATCTATCTATCTATCTATCTATCTATCTATCTATCTAACATCTATCTATCTAGCTATCATCTATCATCTCTATATTATATCTATCTATATATGTATCTAATCTATCATCTATCTTTATCTATCTATCTATCTATCTATCTATCTATCTATCTATCTATCTATCTATCTATTTCCTATCATCTATCCATTATCTACACTTGGGGTTGATCTGTAATTGCACGTTTCCTACGGGTGGAAGGGAAGACCGAAGAGTCGCTTCTACTGGGAAAACGTAGGGGTGACCCCGGCTGCCTTCCCCGGCCGGACTCTCCGAGGCCACCGGTCTGAACAGAGAGCTCATCTTCCCCGACGGGCAGACTGGCTTTAAGTGTATCCGTGTGGCTGGAAGCGACAGCCCACTCCTGGGGCCCACGGGATCCGGGTCACAGCAGGGCAGACGGTGTGAGGACCGCCCTTCCCGGGGGAGACTCGGGGAGCCCCCGGGACACAGGCACCCCGGTGGCCTCCCCGCATCCTGGGATGAAAGGGCCCGTAAACGTAATGACTGTTTGGGTTCCACCCGCGGCTGGGAAACCAGCTGGTGGAGTTAAGATAGTGTTGTCATCAAAGGGACCCAGGCGATGGAGGAAGGCATCGTCGTCCTGGTTTTATTTAATTTAATTTTTACGCGGTTCCAGGAGGCCTGGTGCACAAATTGGTGCACAGCTCAAGTTGGGCCGGGCTTGCCCTGATGGGGCCCCATTAGGCTGGGCAGGCAGGGGGAGGGCCCACAGGCAGTTGGCCAGCCGGCCCTGCCCCCGGCCTGATTGCCCCTAACTGCCCTCCCCTCCTGGCCTGATCGCCCCTAACTGCCCTCCCCTGCCAGCCTGATCGCCCCTAACTGCCCTCCTCTGCCGGCCTGATCGCCCCTATCGGCCCTCCCCTGCCAGCCTGATCGCCCCCGACTGCCCTCCCCTGCCTGCCTGATCGCCCCTAACTGCCCTCCTCTGCCGGCCTGAACGCCCCTATCTGCCCTCCTCTGCCGGCCTGATCGCCCCTAACTGCTCTCCCCTGCATGCCTGATCGCCCCTAACTGCCCTCCCCTGCCGGCCTGATCGCCCCTAACTGCCCTCCCCTGCCGGCCTGATCGCCCCTAACTGCCCTCCCCTGCCGGCCTGATCGCCCCTAACTGCCCTCCCCTGCCGGCCTGATCACCCCTAACTGCCCTCCCCTGCGGCCTGACCCCAGCAGCAAGCCAACCTACCAGTTGGAGCGTCTGCCCCCTGGTGGTCAGTGTACGTCATAGCAAGCAGTTGAGCAGCCTTAGCATATCATTAGCATATCACGCTTTGATTGGTTGAACGGCCGACCGGTCGACTGGACGCTTAGCCTATTAGGCTTTTATGATATAGGATTAGATTGCACCAATGAGTGTGATCACGGGATATGTGTCTTTCTCCGACTGGCTGATTTCACTCAGCATCACTCTCTCCAGGTCCCTCCGTGCTGTTGCGAATGGTAAGAGCCCCTCCTTTTTCAGGGCTGCGTAGTATTCCATGGTGAAGACGTACCACCGTGTTTTAAGCTATTGATCTGCTGATCTGTAAGTGTCTAGGGTGAGAAAAAAACGATTTTTTTTTGCCGATATACTGAGTTCATCCGTTTCTCCGGCAGATAACAGAATCGGAAGCTATGACACAGCCCTCCTGTGACCGGTGAGTGGACAGCGTCCGAACCTTTCTCATTCTTTCTAACGACGGAGACGGGGGGGTCTCGGTCTATGTCCTCTCCATCCCGGCTGGCGTGGGGTCCGCTTGAGCTACGGGGCATGGAAAAGGGGGGTGGAGGCGGCAGGGGCGGCGGGGGCGGGTGTGAGCGGACGGGGTCGGAGAGGATGGCTTTCTGTTGGGAGGAAGTGACGTGTATCTTGGGAAGAACAGCTGCCCGTGTGGGAGTTTTTGGGGCCAAAGGCGGGAGGAATTCCAAAGAGGAGGCCACAGAAGACCCAAAATCACGGATCACGGTCGGAATTTTAAGGACGCCCACGGATGGGCCAATTGTTTAGAAGCACGGAGAGTGTAGGACGGGATTGCTGTGTGAACGTACGGAAGGTTAAAAATAAAAACCAGTCGACTGTCTGCCCCCTGGTGGTCAGTGCACGTCATAGCGACTGGTCGACCGGTCGACTGTCTGCCCCTGGTGGTCAGTGCACGTCATAGCGACTGGTCGACCGGTCGACTGTCTGCCCCTGGTGGTCAGTGCACGTCATAGCGGCTGGTCGACCGGTCGACTGTCTGCCCCTGGTGGTCAGTGCACGTCATAGCGACTGGTCGACCGGTCGACTGTCTGCCCCTGGTGGTCAGTGCACGTCATAGCGGCTGGTCGACCCGTTGACTGTCTCCCCCCTGGTGGTCAGTGCACGTCATAGCGACTGGTCGACCCGTCGACTGTCTGCCCCCTGGTGGTCAGTGCACGTCATAGCGGCTGGTCGACCGGTCGACTGTCTGCCCCCTGGTGGTCAGTGCATGTCATAGCAATTGGTTGACCATTTGACTTCTGCCCCCTGGTGGTCAGTGCACGTCATAGCGACTGGTCGACCGGTCGACTGTCTGCCCCCTGGTGGTCAGTGCACGTCATAGCAATTGGTTGACCATTTGACTTCTGCCCCCTGGTGGTCAGTGCACGTCATAGCGATTGGTCGACCAGTCGACTTCTGCCCCCTGGTGGTCAGTGCACGTCATAGCGACTGGTCGACCGGTTGTACGATTGGACACCTAGCATATTATTATATTATTAATTAATTAATATATCATATTGTTATATAGAATGCTATCTATTCACGCATTCATTCATTCATTTATTCATGTAATCCTCACCAGAGGGTATTTTTTCCCATTGATTTTAATTTTTGACTTAAAACATATATCTTTATTGATTTCAGAGAGGAAGAGAGAGAGAGAAACATCCATGATGAGAGAAAAGCCATGGGTCGGCTGCCTCCCGCACGCCCCCTGCTGGGGATCGAACGTGCAACCTGCGCGTGTGCCCTTGGCCGGGAATCGAACCCGGGACCCTCCGGTTCCGCAGGCGGACGCTCTATCCACTGAGCCACACCGGCGAGAACCACAGTAGGAATTTTAAAGAGGCCCATGGATTGGGTCCATAGGAATACAGAGAGCACAGGACAGATACGTTGTGTAAATACATGGACCAAAGATGTAAAAAAATACATATATTTTTTACTTTTATTTTTTAACGGTATCTTCTTATTTAGTGATTTATTCATTTAATCCTCACTGGAGGGTAATATTCCCCATTGATTTTTAGAGAGAGCGGAAAGGAGAGAGGGTTTGGGGAGAGAGAGAGAGAGAGAGACATTGATGGGAGAAGGAACCACGGATTGGTTGCCTCCTGCGAACACTCTGACCAGGGCCAGGGATCAAGCCTGCAACCCAGGTTCGTGCCCTTGACCGGGAATCGAACCCCCAAACCTCTGGTCTTTGGGCCGACGCTCTAACCACTGAGCTAAACTGGCCAGGGCCCTATATCTGTTTATTGATTTTTCAGAGGGAGAAATGGAGAGAGATTGAAAAAAAGATCCATGATGACAGAGAATCATGGGCCGGCTGCCTCCTGCCCGCCCCCGACTGGGAATGCAGCCCACATACCCCAGGCAAGTGTCCCGACTGGGAATCGAACCCGGGACCTCTGGGTGCTCAGAAAAGTCGCCCAACCAACTGAGCCACCCTGGCCTAGGGCTTCCTTTTCTTAAGTTCCTTCAAATGCAAACAGGAATGGATATGGGGGTTTTTGGGTTTTTTGGTGTTTTTTTTTGGTTGTTTTGGTTATTTGTGGGTTGTTTTTTTTTCCCCCCAAAATAATTACTTTTCAGGAACCTCCGGCTGTGGGTGTCGCTGTGTGGCCTCTTTGGGAGCCTCCGGGGGACGTTCGTGACCAGGAATTCGAGGCCCAATATTGTCCTGTTGATGGCGGATGACCTGGGGATTGGAGATCTATGTTGCTACGGCAACAACACAGTCAGGTAAAGGATGGGTCGCAACCTGGGGGCGTGGTGCCTCTGGGGCCGCCCCGAAAGCTCCCTGCAATTTCTCCACGCGACCAGCAGAGGGCGCGCGAGGACAACGCTTTGCATTTCTATGCAGCCTGCGCTTAAACAAAAAAATATTTTAAAAAAATATATTTTATTGATTTTTTTAGAGAGGAAGGGAGAGGAATAGAGAGTTAGAAACATCGATGATGACAGAGAAATATCGACCAGCTGCCTCCTGCATGCCCCCCACTGGGGATGTGCCCGCAACCAAGGCACAGGCCCTTGACAGGATTCGAACCCGGGACCCTTGAGTCCGCAGGCCAACACTCTATCCACTGAACTACACCGGTCAGGGCAGAATTTTTATTTTATTATTATGCAAATAAAATAGATAAAACCAGCATATAACACAAACATCACCTTTTTTTTAACCCGTTGAAAGCTGGCATTTCAGAGGCGTTGGGCCCACCCACAGGGTCTCACGCCCTCAGCTCTGTCTGGTTCTGGGGTTTTCCATCGGACCCCAAAAGGCCCGCAAAAAAAGTATTTATTAAGGCTCATTCCTGCCCTGGCCGGTGTGGACCAGTGGGTAGCGCGTCGGCCTGCAGACTGAAGGGTCCCGGGTTCGATTCCCGGTCAAGGGCATGGACCTTGGTTGCGGGCACATCCCCAGTGGGGGGCGTGCAGGAGGCAGCTGATCGATGCTTCTCTCTCATCGATGTTTCTAACTCTCTCTCTCCCTCTCTGAAATCAATAAAAATATATTTAAAGAAAAAAGAATTATGAGAAGATCCCATGGGCCGGCCTTTTGCATTGAAATGCATAGTAACTCCGATTATCAATACCTTAATTATAACACCACATATCAGTGTGCAACCATTTCTTAAAAGTTTTAGTCTCCTTGTTGTTAAGATATATATATATATATAATTTTTTTAAAAATATATTTTATTGATTTTTTTACAGAGAGGAAGGGAGAGGGATAGAGAGTTAGAAACATCGATGATGAGAGAGAAACATCGACCAGCTGCCTCTTGCACACACCCTACTGGGGATGTGCCCGCAACCAAGGCACATGCCCTTGACCGGATTCGAACCCGGGACCCTTCAGTCCGCAGGCCGACGCTCTATCCACTGAGCCACACCGGCCAGGGCTGTTTATTTAAAAAATATTTATGTATTTTTTGATTTGCGTTGGGTCGGCAATCAGAAACCCACGTGCTGACTTGACTGTCCGTCCGCCTGCAGCACCCCCAACATCGACCGCCTGGCCAGGGAGGGAGTGATGCTCACCCAGCACCTGGCCGCCGCCTCCATGTGCACCCCAAGTCGGGCCGCCTTCCTGACCGGCCGCTACCCCATTCGATCAGGTGAGCCTGGGTAATTTAATCGCAATACTGAGCCCTCTCTCTCTCTCTCTCCCTTCCTCCCTTCCTATTCTCTCTTTCTTTCTTTCTCCTTTAATTTAATAGCCCTGGCTGGTGTGGCTCAGTGGATAGAGCGTTGGCCTGCAGAACAAAGGGTCCCGGGTTCGAATCTGGTCAAGGGCACGGAGCTCGGTTGCAGGCTGCATCCCCGGCCCAGACCCTGGTCGAGGGGCACGTGCAGGAGGAAACCCATCGATGTGTCTCTCTCACATGGACGTTTCTCTCTCTCTCTCCCTCTCTCTTCCGTTCTCTCTAAAAATCGAAGGGAAAATGCCCTCGGATGAGGATTAAGAAGAACAAATTTTACATGTTTCTGTTGAAGTCAGAGAGGAAGGTCTGGAATTCTGCACCCCTCAATCGATGGCGGTTGCACCACTATTTCCTTTGTTTATCAATATTGTTTTTAATTTTTTTTATTGATTTCAGAGAGGAAGGGAGAGGGAGAGAGAGAGAGAGAAACATGCATGAGGAGAGAGAATCATGGACCGGCTGCCTCCTGCACGCCCCCGACTGGGCATTGAGCCCACAACCCGGGCCTGTGCCCTTGACCAGGAATCGAACCCTGAACTCCTGGCTCCGAGGTGGATGCTCAACCACAAAGCCAGTCTGCCCAGGCGCTGTTATCTAGTCTTCCCTCTCTTCCTTTCCCATCCTATATAATAAAAGCCTCTTATGCTAAGTGGCTGGTTGTCTGGGAGGCCATTCAACCAATCAAAGGGTAATATGCTAATGATATGCTACTAGCAAGGCCAATCAGCTGCTTGCTATGACGTGCACTGACCACCAGGGGGCAGACAGTCGACCGGTCGACCACTCGCTATGACGTGCACTGACCACCAGGGGGCAGACAGTCGACGGGTCGACCAGTCGCTATGATGTGCACTGACCACCAGGGTCCAGTCAACTGGTCGATCAGTCACTATGACGTGCACTGACCACCAGGGGCAGACATTAGACTGGCCGACCAGTCGCTATGACGTGCACTGACCACCAGGGGGCAGACAGTAGACTGGCCGACCAGTCGCTATGACGTGCACTGACCACCAGGGGGCAGACAGTCGACAGATCAACCAGACGCTATGACATGCACTGACCACCAGGGGGCAGACAGTCGACGGGCCGACCAGTCGCTATGACGTGCACTGGCCACCAGGGGGCAGACAGTCGAGTGGTCGACCAGTTGCTATGACGTGCACTGACCACCAGGGGGCAGATGCTCTAACCAGTAGTTGAGCTTGCTGCTGGGGTCCGGCTGATCGGGACTGAGATAGACGGGCCGGACACGCCCTGGAACCCTCCCGTGTCCCTCCCTGGCCCCGATCGTGCACCGGGGGGTCCCTTGGCCTGGCCTGCGCCCTCTCGCCATCCGGGACCCCTCGGGGGACGTCCGAGACCCGGTTTCGGCCCGATCTCCGCAGGCCAGGCCGAGGGACCACACTGGTGCACGAATTCGTGCACCGGGGCCTCTAGTTAAACGATCACCAGGTGATTCATAACCATGTCAATGGTAGTCAGCTGTTCTTTGCTTCTGTGCCTGCCAGGGATGGCGTCGGCCTTCAACATGCACCGCGGCCTCGTCTGGCTGGGGGGCTCCGGCGGTCTCCCCACCAACGAGACGACGTTCGCCAAGCTCCTGCAAGATCGCGGCTATCGTACGGGACTCATAGGTACGCACCGGGGAGCTCCGGACGTGGACACGGGGTCAGACAGACTGGACTCCCTGTTCTTGTAGCTCAGTCTTCATGGGGGATTTGGCTGGTCCCATCCCCCCCAGCCCCCCTCAATGTCTCGTTGAGAGGAGTCCATGGGGGAAGAATTTAATATATATTTTTTATTGATTTCAGAGAGGAAGGGAGAGGGAGAGAGATAGAAACGTCAACGATGAGAGAGAATTGTGGATCGGCCGCCTCCCGTGCGACCCCCACTGGGGACGGAGCCCGCAACCCGGGCCTGTGCCCCTGACCGGGAATCGAACCCTGACCTCCTGGTTCATAAATCGACGGTCAACCTCTGAGCCACACCTGCTGGGTAGACGCCCCTGTTGATAGATACGTATTTATTGCCATGTTATTCTTCATCATTTTTAAAAATATATATTTTATTGATTTTTTTACCGAGAGGAAGGGAGAGGGATAGAGAGTTAGAAACATCGACGAGAGAGACACATCGATCAGCCGCCTCCTGCACGCCCCCTACTGGGGATGTGCCCGCAACCGAGGTACATGCCCTTGAGCGGGAATCGAACCCGGGACCCTTCAGTCCGCAGGCCGACGCTCTACCCACTGAGCCACACCAGCCAGGGCCCCCATGGACACCCCTCCCCCGTTTTCGTTTTCCCGCAGGAAAGTGGCACCAGGGCCTGAGCTGTGCCTCCCGGGGCGACCACTGCTACCACCCCCTGAACCACGGGTTCGACTAC
The DNA here is from genome assembly GCF_014108235.1 of Myotis myotis. Lineage (NCBI taxonomy): Eukaryota > Metazoa > Chordata > Mammalia > Chiroptera > Vespertilionidae > Myotis > Myotis myotis. Next base: position 1,015,630 of record NW_023416358.1, read on the forward strand.
TTCTACGGGATGCCCTTCGGGCTCCTGAGCGACTGCCGGCCGTCCGAGACGCCAGAGCTGCACCGCCGGCTGAGGATCACGCTGGGCGTCACCACGGCCGCCCTGGCCCTGGTCCCCGTCCTGCTGCTCGTCCCCACCTGCGCCCGCTGGTTCGTGGTCCCCTGGGGGCTCGTCCTGGCCATGGCCCTCCTGGTGCTGCTGTTCTTCCTGGGCTGGTACTCCAGCTATGGGTTCGTCCGGCGCTGGAACTGTGTGCTGATGCGGAACCATGACATCATGCAGCAGCCCGTGAGGGAGGAGCGGGTGTCGTCGCTGCTGCTCAGGGAGGCGCTGGCCTTCGTCCGCAGGTGGGGAGCATCCGGCAGGATTCTTTTTTAAATTTTTTTTATTTCTTTTTCGTTATTATTATATATAGACTAGAGGCCCGGTGCACAAAAATTTGTGCACTTGTCGGGGGGGGGGGGGAGGTCCCTCAGTCCGGCCTGTGCCCTCTCGCAGTCTGGGACCCCTCAGGGGATGTCTGCTTGGTGGCTTAGGCCCGCAACCAAGGTACATGCCCTTGACCGGAATCGAACCCGGGACCCTTCAGTCTGCGGGCCGACAGTCTATCCACTGAGCCACACCGGTCAGGGCAGTAAACATTAATATTTCTAGAAAAACGATTTTACATATAATGTGACATGCAAGAAACATTAAGATCTCAAGAAAAATGATTTTGAGTGTAATCATGTTGCACGCAATAAACAATAGTTCGAGAAAAAAATTTAAATAGAATCTGACACGCCATACACAGTAATAGTTCAAGGAAAGAAATATTTGAAATATAATCGTGTTACCCCAACTACACCAACAGAGTACGACATCACAGAAGTTGCAGGAACTATGAAAACATCTGCCAATAACAGGATTGCTTCTATCATCGTCTGAAATATTTTTTCCTCTGGCTCTATTTTTGTTTATTGGTTTATGTTGTTTATTAGATTCCACACACGAGTCAGATCATGGGATATTTGTCTTTCTCCGACCGGCTCATTTCGTTCAGCATCATGCTCTCCAGGCCCCTCCGTGCTGTTGCTAATAGTAAGAGTTCTTTCCTTTTTCAGGGCTGCGTAGTATTCCACGGTGTCGATGGATCACAGCTTTTTTTTTAATCCACTTGTCCGCGGATGGGCACTTTGGCTGCTTCCAGATCTCGGCGCTTGTCCATGGCGCTGCTATGAACATAGGGGATGCATACGTCCGTTCTGATGGGTGTTTCTGGTTTCTTGGGATATATTCCCAGAAGCGGAATCATGGAGTCCTAAGGCCGTTCCATTTTTAATATATTTTATTTTATTTGGAGAAAACTCCGTACAGCTCTCCACGGCGGCTGCACCCGTCCTCCCCCTCCCTCCCCACCCATCGCCTCTCTTTGCAAAGATAACCGAGTTTTCCCTTGGACCCTTAGGAATATGGGGGGACCCTTCCTCCTGTTTGTGTCTTTTCTGCACGTCCACACACCGCTGATCACCAAGGAGACGTTTGTGGGGCACAGCAAGTACGGTCGCTATGGCGACAACGTGGAGGAAATGGATTGGATGGTGGGTAAGTCATCCGGACAGGAACAGTATTTATTTATTTACTAGAGGCCTGGTGCACGGATTCGTGTACCAATCGGGGGGCGGGGGGTGGGCGTCCCTCGGCCTGGCCTGCGGGATTGGGCCGAAATCGGCTCTCCGACATCCCCCGAGGGCACCCGGATTCCGAGAGGGCGCCATCTATATTCTATAATCTATAATGCGCCACCTATAATCTATACACATATATATCGTATAGTGTATGTTATGTAGGTCATATATCTACTAGAATCCTCGACAATAAAGAGTGATTGATTTCGTAATCGCATACAGTCCTATATAATAAAAGGCTAATATGCAAATCGACCGAAAGGCGGGACGACCGGTCGCTATGACGCACACTGACCACCAGGGGGCAGACGCTCAATGCGGGAGCTGCCCCCTGGTGGTCATTGTGCTCATCCAGAAGCCGGGCTGATGGCTGGCGAGCGCAGTGGTGGTGGCAGGAGCCTCTCCCATCTCTACGGCAGAGCTAAGGACGTCCGATGGCCGGCTTAGTCCCGGTCTCTGGGGGACATCCCCCAAGGGCTCCCGGACTGTGAGAGGGCGCAGGTCGGGCTGAGGGCCCCCCCCCCGTGTGCATGAATATTGTGCACTGGGCCTCTCGTCGATACTAATGATAGAGGAATATGCAAATTGTCCAGGACGCCGTCACAGTAACGGTAACGACCTAACCGCAGGCTACGTGGGACGACCAGGCCTGCAGGGGAGGACAGTGAGGGGTGACCAGGCCAGCAGTGGGGGGCAGTTGGGGGCGACCAGGCTGGCAGGGGGAACAGTTAGGGGCGATCAGACCAGCAGGGGAGGGCAGTTAGGGGCGACCAGGCAGGCAGGGGGGACAGTTAGGGGCAATCAGGCCAGCAGGGGGGGCAGTGAGGGGTGACCAGACCGGCAGTGGGGGGCAGTTGGGGACGATCAGGCCGCCAGGGGAGGGCAGTTAGGGGTGATCAGGCCGGCAGGGGAGAGCAGTTAGGGGCGACCAGGCCGGCAGGGGAGGGCAGTTGGGGGCGATCAGGCCGGCAGGGGAGAGCAGTTAGGGGCGATCAGGCCGGCAGGGGAGGGCAGTTGGGGGCGATGAGGCCGGCAGGGGAGGGCAGTTGGAGGCGATCAGGCCGGCAGGGGAGGGCAGTTGGGGGCGATCAGGCCGGCAGGGGAGGGCAGTTGGAGGCGATCAGGCCGGCAGGGGAGGGCAGTTAGGGGTGATCAGGCTGGCAGGGGAGGGCAGTTGGGGGTGATCAGGCCAATAGGGGGGGGCAGTGAGTGGTGACCAGGCTGGCGGGGGGCGGGGCAGTTGGGGGCCAACAGGCTGGCAGAGAAGGACAGTCAGGGGTAAGCAGGCCAGCAGGGGGGGCAGTGCGGGGGCTGACAGGCTGGCAGAGAGGGACAGTTAGGGGCGACCAGGCCAGCGGGGGAGGCAGTTGGGGATGACCAGTTTAGCAGGGGGGGCAGTTAGGGGCAACCAGGCTGGCAGAGAGGGGCAGTTGGAAGTGACCAGGCCAGCGGGATGGGGGAGCATTTGGGAGCGACCAGGCTGGTGGGGGGGGCAGTTAGGGGCGACTAGGCAGGCAGGCAGGTGAGCGGTTAGGAGCCAGCAATCCCAGATTGGGAGAGGCATGTCCGAATGCCGCTTTAGTCCTGATCTGTAAACCGGCAGCTTGTCACCCCCCAAGGGGCCCCGGATTGGAGGGGGGGCAGGCCGGCCTGAGGGACACCCCCCTCCCCCATGCCAGTGCATGAATTTCATGCACCGGGCCTCTAGTCCATTATAAGCTCTCATCCGATGACGCTGTGATGTGTCGCTAACGGATCACAGTGACCCCAGGATTAACAGCGCCGGTCCCCGCGGAAAGGCGACCGGCCGACCGCCTCCTCTCTCCACCTGTGGCAGGTAAGATCCTGGAGGTCCTGGACCGGGAGGGCCTGGCCAATCACACGCTGGTGTACTTCACCTCGGACCACGGGGGCAGCCTGGAGGCGCAGGCCCGCGGGGCACAGCTGGGCGGCTGGAACGGGGTCTACAAAGGTGAGGCACAGGGGCTGGGGCGCTGCTGGGTGTGAGGCTGGGCTTGCTCCCACCTTGATGCATCAGCAGGTTTATTCCTTTTTCTTTTTCTTTTTCAATATATTTTATTGATTTTTTACAGAGAGGAAGGGAGAGAGATAGAGAGTTAGAAACATCGATGAGAGAGAAACATCGATCAGCTGCCTCCTGCACGCCCCCTACTGGGGATGTGTCCGCAACCCAGGTACATGCCCTTGACCGGAATCGAACCCGGGACCCTTCAGTCCGCAGGCCGACGCTCTATCCACTGAGCCAGTTAGGGCTCATATTGTTACTATTATTTTTAACAATTTCCTAGCGATTTCTTCCTCAATACTTCTACTCTCCATTCATTCTTTTATATTTGTATTTCATGGATGCCATGTTGTCAATCACTAAATAGAAAGATAGATAGATTATAGATAGATAGATAGATAGATAGATAGATAGATAGATAGATACATGATAGATAGATAGATATAGATAGATGATAGAGATAGATGATAGGTAGATAGATAGATAGATAGATAGATAGATAGATAGATAGATAGATAGATATAGATAGATGACAGATTGATAGATGATGGGTGGATGGATAGGTGATAGAGATCTATAGATAGATAGATAGATAGATAGATAGATAGATATATAGATAGATATAGATAGATGACAGATTGATAGATGATGGGTGGATGGATAGGTGATAGAGATCTATAGATAGATAGATAGATAGATAGATAGATAGATAGATAGATAGATATAGATAGATAGATGATAGATTGATAGATGATGGGTGGATGGATAGGTGATAGAGATCGATCGATAGATAGATAAATAGATAGATAGATGATAGATAGATAGATAGATAGATAGATAGATTGATAGATAGATAGATGATGGGTTGATGGATAGATGATAGAGATAGATAGATAGATAGATAGATAGATAGATAGATAGATAGATATAGATAGATGACAGATTGATAGATGATGGGTGGATGGATAGGTGATAGAGATCTATAGATAGATAGATAGATAGATAGATAGATAGATAGATAGATAGATTGATAGATAGATAGATAGATAGATAGATAGATAGATAGATAGATATAGATAGATGACAGATTGATAGATGATGGGTGGATGGATAGGTGATAGAGATAGATAGATAGATAGATAGATAGATAGATAGATAGATAGATAGGTGATAGATTGATAGATGATGAATAGATGATAGATACATACATAATACATAGACAATAGATAATAAATTGATACAAAGATAGATGGTAGATACATAGACAGGTAGATGATAGATTGATACATAGATAGATGATAGATCCATAGACACACACACAGACATACATAGATGATAGATAGATACAGAGACAACTAGATTAGATAGATACCGGGGATCCAGCCAACAACCCGGGCATGTGCCCTGACTGGGAATCCAACCTTTGACCTCCTGGTTCATGGTTCAACGCTCAACCACTGGGCCACACTGGCCGGAGGAGATTTCACTTGTTGAGGGCAAGAAGCATAGCTCACGTTCACTTGTATCTCACTGTCCTTGAGGCTAGCACGACGCCGTCAATACAACAAGCCAACTTTTCGTCTCGGTTTCGTTTCCCTTTGAGACTCCCATGATATGGTTGCGTTGAATTTTTATCGTCTTCCCTCTGTGCTTCCAGGAGGGAAAGGGATGGGCGGATGGGAAGGGGGCATCCGCGTCCCCGGAATATTCCGCTGGCCGGCCGTGCTGGAGGCTGGGAGAGTCGTTGACGAGCCCACCAGCCTCATGGACATCTACCCAACGCTGTCTTACGTCGCTGGAGGAATTTTGCCCGTGGACAGGTAGGAGACCACACGGCTGACTCCAAATCTGTGGAGATAGATTTGAGTTGCATGGTGGGGGGGGGTCCTATATAATAAAAGGCTAATATGCAAATCGACCGAACGGCGGAACGACCGGTCGCTATCACACGTACTGACCCCCAGGGGGCAGATGCTCAATGCAGGAGCTGCCCCCTGGTGGTCAGCGTGCCAGAAGCTGGGCTCACAGCTGGCGAGCACAGAGGTAGTGCTGAGGATTTCCGACTGATGGTGTGTAGGCCGATGCTCTGACCACTGAGCCACACCAACCAGGGCTGTTCTTATTCTTTTTAAAAAAAATTTTATTGATTTTTTACAGAGAGGAAGGGAGAGGGATAGAGAGCTAGAAACATCGATGAGAGAGAATCATCGATCAGCTGCCTCCTGCACACCCCCCACTGGGGATGTGCCCGCAACCAAGGTACATGCCCTTGACCGGAATCGAACCCAGGACCCCTCAGTCCGCAGGCCGACGCTCTATCCACTGAGCCAAACCAGTCAGGGCTATTCTGATTTTTTTAAACATGTTTTTATTGATTTCAGAGAGGAAGGGAGAGGGAGACAGAGATAGAAACATCCATGATGAGAGAGAATAGTGGATTGACTGCCTCCTGCACGCCCCCTAATGGGGATCGAGCTTACAACCCTGGGTATGTGCCCTGACCGGGAATTGAACCTTGACCTCCTGGTTCATAGGTTGATGCTCAACCACTGAGCCATGGCAGCAGGGCCTGGGTTTAATTTTCTGATTTAAGGAGGAGAGAGAGAGAGAGAGAGAGTTGGTTGTTCCAATTATTGATGCATTCATTAATTGACAATATTTTATAAAAAAATGTGAAGCTTTCACTTCCTCCTCCTCATCTCCTCCATCTCTTCCTCCTCCTCCTCCTCCTCCATCTTCTCCAACTCCTTCTCCTTCTCCTCCTTCCTCTCTCTCTTCCTCCTCCATCTTCCCCTCCTCTTCTGCCTTCTGTTATAAGACAGGAGACTTGCCCTAACCAATGTGGTTCAGTGGATAGAGCATCGGCCTGTGGACTGAGGGGTCCCGGGTTCGATTCCGGCCAAGGGCATGTACCTTGGTTGCAGGCACATCCCCAGTGGGGAGTGTGCAGGAGGCAGCTGATCGATGTTTTTCTCTCTCATCGATGTTTCTCACTCTCTATCCCTCTCCCTTCCTCTCTGTGAAAAATCAATAAAATATATTTAAAAATAAAAAGAAATTATATTAAAAAAGACAGGAGACTAAACCCCAACTACCTCGCCACCTCCTGCCTTTTCCTCAGAATGATCGACGGCCAGAACCTGATGCCATTGCTGGAGGGCCGGGTGCGCCACTCGAACCACGAGTTCCTCTTCCACTACTGTGGGGTGTACCTGCACGCCGTCAGGTGGCACCAGAAGGACTGTGAGTACCAAGACGGGAGACGCATGTGTGTGTGACAGAGACATAGTCCTTTCTCCTTTTAATCTTGAACGATGGCCCCGCTGGATAGAGTCATCTTGGTCTCAGATCCTTGCCTTCCTTTCCCTTCTGGCCTGTGGAGTTTCTGATGAGAAATCAGGGAACAGCCTTATGGGAGCTCCTTTGTATGTAACCGTTTGCTTTCCTCCTGCTGCCTTCAAGATTCTTTTTAAATTTTTTTTTATATATTTTATTGATTTTTTACAGAGAGGAAGGGAGAGGGATAGAGAGTTAGAAACATCGATGAGAGAGAAACATCGATCAGCTGCCTCCTGCAGGCCCCCCACCGGAGATGTGCCCACAACCAAGGTACATGCCCTTGACCGGAATCGAACCTGGGACCCTTCAGTCCACAGGCTGACGCTATATCGACTGAGCCACACCGGTCAGGGCTCTTTTTAATTTTTAAATATATTTTATAGATTTTTTACAGAGAGGAAGGGAAAGGGACAGAGAGCCAGAAACATCGATGAGAGAGAAACATCGATCAGCTGCCTCCTGCACACCCCCCGCTGGGAATGTGCCCACAACTAAGATACATGCCCTTGACCGGAATTGAACCTGGGACCCTTGAGTCCGCATGCCGACGTTCTATCCACTGAGCTAAACTGGCTTGGGGTGCCTTCAAGATTATTGCTTTGCCTTCAATTTTTGGCATTTTCTTGACGATGTTTGGGCCTGTTTGGGTTCTTCTTGTTCGGGGTTCTCTGTGCCTCCTGAAAGTGTGTGACTTTTCCCTTTACCAGGTCAGGCAAGTTTTCCGCCATTTTTTCTTCAAACTCGTTCTCTGTCCCTCTCTCCCTTTCTGCCTCTTGTGGCACTCCTACTATTCGAGCATTGTTATGTTTCTTCGGCGGGGGGGGGGGGGGGGGAGAAGGGGGGCGGAGCTATGCCATATTCACAATAACACCCAGCTACGAAGACTCTTCTCCTTAGGAAAATTATGTAAGCAGCCATCATACTACAGTAAGATTATAGAGGTATGTGTCTGTCTGTCTGTCTTCCTCTGTGTGTATTAGCTTCTATGCATGAATACAGGGAGAGAGAGAGAGAGAGAGAGAGAGAGAGAGAGAGAGAGAGAGAGAGAATACAAATGGTCACAATGAAGAACATTGAAAAAAAATGAGCATCAGGGAGTGAACTTTATTCTTCATCCGTCACTAACTTCCTCTGTAATTTTTTTTTTTTTTTGGGTAATCCTCACCCAAAGATATTTTTTCCCATTAATTTTCAGAGAGGGTCGAAGGGAGAGAGAGAGACACAGAGAGAGAAACATCGATGTGAGAGAGACAGATTGATTGGTTTCCTCCTGCACGCACCCCCCCCACCCAAATGGGACTGGGGATTGAGCCTGCAATGGAGGTACATGCCCTTGACTGGAAGCGAACATTGGGCAAAGGGCACATACCTCAGTCTGCGGACTTACTCTCTATCCACTGAGCCACACCATCTAGGGCACTGGCTCTTTTAAAAATATTGCTTTTCAAAAAGAAAAACATACATTATAAAATACACCCCCCAAAAAAACAGTTCGATTCCTGGTCAGGGCACATGCCCAGGTTGCAGGCTCGATTCCCAGTAGGGGGAGTGCAGGAGGCAGCCCGTCCATGATTCTCTCTCATCATTGATGTTTCTCTCTCTCTCTCTCTCTCCCTTCCTCAATGAAATCAATAAAAAATATTTTTAAGAAGGGGGTAAGAGATCAACCAAAGGACTTGTATGCATGCATATGAACATAACCCATGGACATAGACAGTACAGGGGTGAGGGCATGTGCTGGGGGGTTGGAGTTGCTGGAGAGAGATCAATGTAGGGGAAAAAGGAGATTCAGGTAATACTTTAAACAATAAAGAATTTAAATTAAACCAAAGAAAAACACAAAAAATTGAGCAAAGTGATGTATTTAAAAGATTGTGTTTCATAGGGCCTGATCCTATATAATAAAAGCCTAATATGCTCAGTGTCCGGTTGTCTGGTTGTCCGTTCAACCAATCAAAGCGTAATAGGCTCATGATATGCTAAGGCCGCTCAACGACTCGCTATGACGTGCACTGACCACCAGGGGGCAGACGCTCCGAATGGTAGGTGAGCTTGCTGCTGGGGTCCGGCTGATTGGGACTGAGCGAGACGGGCCGGACACGCCCTGGAGCCCTCCCGCGGCCCCTCCCCGGCCCCGATCGTGCACCAGTGGGGTCCCTCGGCCTGGCCTGTGCCCTCTCGCCATCCTGGACCCCTCGGGGGATGTCAGAGAGCCGGTTTCAGCCCCATCCCACAGGCCAGGACGAGGGACCCCACTGGTGCACGAATTCGTGCACCGGGCCTCTAGTAAGAATATAATGCTCAAATTACACATAATTGGTGTTCAGTAAGTTTGGAGGATGAGTACATTAATAAAGAATATTCGTGACCATCCCTCCAAAAAATGCTAAAACAATCAAAAATATGGCATGCCTGCCCTGACCTGTTTGGCTCAGTGGATAGCGCTTCGGCCTGCAGACTGAAGGGTCCCGGGTTCGATTCCGGTCAAGGGCATGTTCCTTGGTTGCGGGCACATCCCCAGTGGGGAGTGTGCGGGAGGCAGCTGATGGATGTTTCTCTCTGATCCATGTTTCTAACTCTCTGTCCTTCTCCCTTCCTCTCTGTAAAAAAAATCAATAAAATATATTTTTAAAAAAATACGGCATCCCCATGGGTCTCTGTTCTTTCCAGGTGGCACCGTGTGGAAGGTTCATTACGTGACGCCCACGTTTTCGCCGGCGGGAGCCGGCGCCTGCTATGCCCGTGGGATCTGCTCCTGCACGGGAGACGTCACCTTCCACGATCCCCCCCTGGTCTTCGATATCTCGAGAGACCCCTCCGAGAGCCACCCTCTCAGCCCGGACAACGAGGCATTATTTGACTCCGTGGTCCAGAAAGTCGAGGAGGCCGTCCGCGCGCACCGTCGCACGCTCGCCCCGGCCCCCCAGCAGCTGTCCGTGTTCAACTCCCTCTGGAAGCCGTGGCTGCAGCCCTGCTGTGGGAACTTTCCCCTCTGCGGGTGCGACAAGGAAGACGACATGGAACCCAGTGTGTGAGGAGCAGACTGGGGATGCTTGTTACCAAGCGGCAACGCGCTGTTGCAAAGGTCGGCGGGAGCCGTGCTCGGCTGACTCGCTAGATCCGTTTGAAATCCAGGATGATGCCCTAGCCCTGGCCGGTGTGGCTCAGTGGATAGAGCGTCGGACTGAGGGCCAAAAGGGTCTCGGGTTCGATTCCGGTCGAGGCCACTTGCCTTGGTGGATGGCTCTTCCCCCGCCCGGGCCCTGGTCGGGATGCGTGCAGAAGGCAACCAACCAATGTGTTTCTGTCACATCGATGGTTCTCTCTGTCTCTCCCTCTCTCTTCCACTCTCTCTAAAAAATCAATGGAAAAAATATCCTCAGATGAGGGTAAAAACAAATAAATTTATAATAATAATGAAAGTGTCATATGCTAATTAGACCGGCAGCCGAACGACCTTCTGGACGCCATTCCGGACTTCATTCTGGACGAAGCTGCAGTGGTGGGGGCTGAGGCAGAGGCAGTTAGGGGGAATCAGGCAGGCAGGTGACTGGTTAGGGGGGATCAGGCAGGCAGGTGAGTGGTTAGGGGTGATCAGGCAGGCAGGTGAGCAGTTAGGGGTATCAGGCAGGTGAGTGGTTAGGGGTGATCAGGCAGGTGAGTGGTTAGGGGTGATCAGGCAGGCAGGTGAGCAGTTAGGGGTGATCAGGCAGGCGAGTGGTTAGGGGTGATCAGGCAGGCAGGTGAGCAGTTAGGGGTGATCAGGCAGGCGAGTGGTTAGGGGTGATCAGGCAGGCAGGTGAGAAGTTAGGGGTATCAGGCAGGTGAGTGGTTAGGGGTGATCAGGCAGGTGAGTGGTTAGGGGTGATCAGGCAGGCAGGTGAGCAGTTAGGGGTATCAGGCAGGTGAGTGGTTAGGGGTGATCAGGCAGGTGAGTGGTTAGGGGTGATCAGGCAGGCAGGTGAGCAGTTAGGGGTGATCAGGCAGGCAAGTGGTTAGGGGTGATCAGGCAGGCAGGTGAGTGGTTAGGGGTGATCAGGCAGGCAGGTGACTGGTTAGGGGTGATCAGGCAGGCAGGTGAGCAGTTAGGGGTATCAGGCAGGTGAGTGGTTAGGGACGATCAGGCAGGCGAGTGGTTAGGGGGGATCAGGCAGGCAGGTGAGTGGTTAGGGGTGATCAGTCCAGCAGGTGAGTGGTTAGGGGTGATCGGGCAGGCAGGTGAGTGGTTAGGGACGATCAGGCAGGCAGGTGAGCAGTTAGGGGTGATCAGGCAGGCAGGTGAGCAGTAGGGGCAATCAGGCAGGCAGGCAGGCCAGAGGTTAGGAGCCAGCAGTCCTGGATTATGAGATGGGTGTCCAACTGCCATTTTAGGCCCGATCCCCTGAGAGGTCCCCGATTGCAAGAGGGTGCAGTCCCGGCTGAGGACCCCCGCCTCCTCCATGCCCAAATTTTGTGCACTGGACCTCCTGGTTCATAGGTTGATGCTGAATCACTGAGCCAAACCAGCCAGCGCTGTTTTTGGGGGGGTTTTTTTTGGTTTGTTTGTTTGTTTTTAAACACTCCACCAAAGTAGGGGAGGCAGGTCTCATCGCCCCCATTTTCGTAAAAGGAAAAATGGGTTCCACGGCATTGAAGTAAGAGCCTGAACTGATCCAGACGATAAGGCCGCGGCACGAGTTTAAAAGGCATCATCGCTTCTCTGATCCGTGGATGCCAAAGCACGGAAAGATTTCTCCGGAATGAGAAGGGGGGGGCCTGGGCCATGATGTCATAGCGTTCATACTGGTGGCTGCAGATACCATGCTGTCGGGCTGGTGTCTGTAAAGAGTTCCCAGGAAATCCCGTCACCAGCAATTTGAGATATCTCATCTGCGTTTTTGTTCAAAAGAAAGAAACTGGAAACCTATTTTTTTTCCACAGACACCTGTAACTAAAAAAAAAAAAAATTGATGTTGAATGGAAAGTGTCCTTGGGCCCTAGCGGGTGTGGCTCAGTGGATAGAGCGTCGGCCTGTGGGCTGAAGGGTCCTGGGTTCGATTCCTGGTCAAGGGCACAACCTGGGTTGCAAGCTTGATCCCCAGCAGGGGGCGTGCAGGAGGCAGCCGATCCATGATTCTTTCTCATCATGGATGTTTCTCTCTCTCTCCCCCCCTCTCCCTTCCTCTCTGAAATCAATACAAATATATATATATATTTTTTAAAAAAGTGTCTTTGAAACAGAAGCAAACAAGCCATAGCCGGTGTGGCTCAGTGGATAGTGTCGGTCTGCAGACTGGAGGGTCCAGGTTCGATTCCAGTCAAGGGCACATGCCTGGGATGTGGGCTCAATCCCCAGTGTGGGTGGGGTGTGCAGGGGGCGGCCGATCCATGATTCTCTCATCATTGATCTCTCTCTCTCTCTCTCTCTCTCTCCCTCCCACTGTACGTGAAATCAACAGGAACAATATCCTCAGGTCGCGATGAACAACAACAAAACTATGAAGACGAAGCTATTTAAAACAGCTCAACCCTTTGCAAGCTATTTGAATAGGAGCCGTGGGACCTTAACCCCGTCCCCGAACCGCGTACCACAATCTGACCTCATTTTGAAACGGCGTTCTCTTGCACCTGTGACCCGGCCAGGATCCGCTCCCAGGACACCGGTTGCCACCTGAACCCCATGTCCTGCGCCAGCACGGCCAAGGGTGAGCCTGAGGAGGGGCCAGTGAGGGGTGCGAGAAAAGACCGACAGAGAGAATACAGCTGGGGCTGGGTGGATCTCCCGTGCCTGGATGAGGACACCAAAGACCCAGCCTGCACGTTATCGTCCGATTAAAACAGGGGTACGATGAACACGTCTGCAGATGTGCTTGTGTTGGCAGCACTGGCGGCACCTCCCACAGCCCATTCGCTACGTAGGAGGGAATTCGGGAGACCTACAAGGTCAGGCTGCATCGTGCCAGGAGAGCTCTGGGCTGGGACTCCAGGCTGGGACTTGTCTCAGGTCAGCCTGAGGGTTGACCCGAGAGTCTTTCCCTACAATCCCGTATGACCGGTGTCCCTGTCCTCGGGGTCCATTTGGACACAGGCGTGGGGAAAGAAAGGAGGGAGAAGGCCAGATGGAGAGGGAGGCGGGGGTGGCCTGAGGTGCCTACGGGCCAGGCAGCCATCGCCAAGGATGGCCAAGGAAACCGCAGGAACCTGGGAGAGAGAGAGAGAGGTGGGACAGATCCTCGCTCGGAGCTCCCGGGAAGAAAGCCCCCCTGCCCAGGTCCCCAGCTCAGACCTCCCTTGCAGCTCACCGTCCAGAAATCCATCTGGCCTCCCTTATCTGCATCTGAGTTTCCCCCAAGGTCATGCAAGAGAATGACATGACAGCCCTGGCCGGTGGGGCTCAGTGGACAGAGCATCGGCCTGTGGACTGAAGGGTCCCGGGTTCGATTCCTGTCAAGGGCATGCACCTTGGTTGCGGGCACATCCCAAGTGTGTGTGTGGGGGGTGTGCAGGTGGCAGCTGATTCATGATTCTCTCTCATCGTGGGTGCTTCTCTCTCCCTCCCTCTCCCTTCCTCTCTGAAATCAATAAAAAAAAATATTGAACTGACTTTCCTATGGAAGCCAGAAGAGCAGGAAGTTGTGTAGGTTGAACTACTGGGTATGAAAACCAGGACTACAGGAAGCTGAGTGTCTTACCTGGGTGGGTACAGTTGTCCTTGAACTGACTGTAGCCATTCAAACGGGGACTCCAGGAAGTTGGGTTGAGTGTGTGTCACTTGGGGCGGGTGGAGACGTTCTTGACTGACTGTTGGTATGAAAGCCAGGACTATATGAAGTTGGGTGTCTTACTTGGGTGGGTACAGTCATCCTTGAATGACTGTCTGAGAGCCAAGACTATAGAAAGTTGGGTTGAGTGTGTCACTTGGGTGGGTGTAGACATCCTTGAATGACTGTTGGTAGGAAAGCCAGACCTCCAGGAAGTTGGGTTGAGACCCCACTTGGATGGGTGTAGACGTCCTTGAATGAGTGTTGATATGGAAGCCGGGACTACAGGGAGTTGGGTTGAGTGTGTCACTTGGGTGGGACCAGTCGCCCTTGAACTGGCTGTTGGTGTGGAAGCCGGGACCACAGGAAGTTGGCTTGAATGTGTCTCTTGGGTGGATGTAGACATCCTTAAACTGACTGTTGCCATGAAAGCCAGTACTACAGGGAGTTGGGTTGAGAGCCCACTTGGGTGGGTGTATACGACCTTGAACTAATTGTTGGTATGGAAGCCAAGACTACAGGAAGTTGGGTTGGATGTAGACATCCTTGAATGGCTGTTGGTAGACGTCATTGAACTGATTGTTGGTATGAAAGCCAGGGTTACAGGAAGTTGGGTTGAGTGTTTCACTTGGGTGCATGTAGACATCCTTGAATGACCGTTAGTATGGAAGCCAGGACTTCAGGAAGTTGGGTTGAGTGTGTCACTTGGATGGGTACAGTTTCCCTTGAACTGGCTGTTGGTATAGAAGATGGGACTACAGGAAGTTGGCTTGAGTGTGTCTCTTGGGTGGATGTAGACATCCTTAAACTGACTATTGGTATGAAAGCTAGGATTCCAGTAAGTTAGCATGAGTGTGTCACTTGGGTGGGTGTATACGACCTTGAACAAATTGTTGGTATGGAAGCCAAGACTATAGGAAGTTGGGTTGAGTGTGTCACTTGGGTGGGTATACACATTCTTAAATTGACTGTTGGTATGAAAGCCAGGACTACTGGGAGTTGGGTTGAGAGCCCACTTGGGTCGGTGTATATGACCTTGAACTAATTGTTGGTATGGAAACCAAGACTACAGGAAGTTGGGTTGGATGTAGACATCCTTGAATGGCTGTTGGTAGATGTCATTGAACTGATTGTTGGTATGAAAGCCAGGACTCCAGTAAGTTAGCATGAGTGTGTCACTTGGGTGGGTGTAGACGTTCTTGAATGACTGTTGGCGTGGAAGCTGGGACTACAGGAAGTTGGCTTGAGTGTGTCACTTTGGTGGGTATACACATCCTTAAACTGACTGTTGGTATGAAAGCCAGGACTACTGGGAGTTGGGTTGAGAGCCCACTTGGGTGGGTGTATACGACCTTGAACTAATTGTTGGTATGGAAGCCAAGACTACAGGAAGTTGGGTTGGATGTAGACATCCTTGAATGGCTGTTGGTAGACGTCATTGAACTGATTGTTGGTATGAAAGCCAGGGTTACAGGAAGTTGGGTTGAGTGTTTCACTTGGGTGGGTATAGACATCCTTGAATGACTGTTAGTATGGAAGCCAGGACTCCAGGAAGTTGGGTTGAGTGTGTCACTTGAGTGGGTATAGATGTCCTTGAATGACTATTAGTATGAAAGCCAAGACTATAGAAGTTGGGTTGGATGTAGACATCCTTGAATGGCTGTTGATCGACGTCATTGAACTGACTGTTGGTAGGAAAGCCAGGGCTACAGGAAGTTGGGTTGAGATCCCACTTGGGTGGCTGTAGACTACCTTGAACTAATTGTTGGTATGAAAGCCAGGCCTACAGGGAGTTGGGTTGAGTGTCTCACTTGGGTGGGTATAGACGTCCTTGAATGACTACCTGAGAGCCAGGACTACAGGGAGTTGGGTTGAGTGTGTCACTTGGATGGGTACAGTTTCCCTTGAACTGGTTGTTGGTATAGAAGATGGGACTACAGGAAGTTGGCTTGAGTGTGTCTCTTGAGTGGGTACAGATGCCCTTGAATGACTATTAGTATGAAAGCCAAGACTATAGAAGTTGGGTTGGATGTAGACATCCTTGAATGGCTGTTGGTAGACGTCATTGAACTGACTGTTGGTAGGAAAGCCAGGGCTACAGGAAGTTGGGTTGAGTGTTTCACTTGGGTGGGTGTAGATGCCTTTGAATTATTGGGTATGAAAGCCAGGACTCCAGGAAGTTGCATTGAGATCCCACTTGGGCGGGTGTATATGACCTTGAACTAATTGTTGGTATGGAAGCCAGGCCTACAGGAAGTTGGGTTGAGTGTCTCACTTGGGTGGGTATAGACGTCCCTAAATGACTATCTGAGAGCCAAGACTATAGGAAGTTGGGTTGAGTGTGTCTCTTGGGTGGGTGTAGATGTCCTTGAATGACTATTAGTATGAAAGCCAAGACTATAGAAGTTGGGTTGGATGTAGTCGTCCTTGAATGACTGTTTGAGAGCCAGGCCTACAGGAAGTTGGGTTGAGTGTCTCACTTGGGTAGGTACAGACTTCCTTGAACCGACTCCTTCGTATGAAACCATGACTACGCCTCAAAGCCAATCCTTACCCGTGAGCATGTCCTGACTCAGCCAGCTCATCAGGCATCTCGAGCGTTTAGAACAGTGGTTCCCAACCTTCTGGCCCTTTCCGTACAGTTCCTCATGTTGTGACCCAACCGTAAAATTATTCTCGTTGCTACTTCGTCACTGTCATGTTGCTGCTGTTAGGAATCGTCATGGAAATATCTGATCTGCAGGATGGTCTTAGGCGACCCCTGTGAAAGGGTCGTTCGACCGCCAAAGGGCTCGCGACCCACGGGTTGAGAACCGCTGATTTAGAAGGAATCAAAGCTTCTACGGACCACGGGACACCCAGATGGTCTCTGGAAGTTCCCTTGAGGGATCCCTGGCCTCAAGCATGTCTCCTTTGAGGGATTATCCCTTTGCGTCGTTGCCCAATGTCTCTTTTTGGAGGCGAATGTGGCGGTTTTGCAACAAAGAGCACCTGGTGTTCCCTGCCCACACCTCCTCTCATCCCCGCTCTCATATTGCGTTCATAATCCTCTCTCTCTTTGCCCCAAATGTGTTTGTGTCCAACACAAGCCAGGGCATACCCACCACCAGGTGTGTGAGTCCCCGCGTAGCCTTCTTGGGCTGGGAGCTAAAATGCAAGTTATTTTTCTTTAAAATATATGTATTTTTATTGATTTCAGAGACGGAGAGAGAGAGAGATAGAGGGTGTCCCAAAATTCACGCAAGATTGGAAATTTGCGTGAGCATTGACAACAGAAAACAAAAGCCTAATTTGACTTGGTTGATTGAATCAGATTCTAATATCGGTTGCCCTTGGATGTCAATCCCTTCGATTTGATCAGCATCACCAAGCACCAATGATGGCCCAGGAGCAGGGACAATGAAGACCAATGAAGACCACGGCTTTGCGTCTGTGCCAGCAGAGCCGGGGAGGCCATGGCCCCGACATGCTATTCCATCCATAAACCCTAGACTGTGTCCTTTATGAATCTATAAAACATTTAGAATTTTTAATGATAAACCCGTGTTTTCTATCAAAATTACTTCTTGCGTGGATTTTGGGACGCCCCTTTGCAACATCAATGGGAGAGAGACTCATGGATCGGCTGCCTCCTGCACGCCCCCCCACTGGGAGGCGAGCCTGCAACCGAAGCATGTTCCCTGACCGTGAATCGTACCATGACCTCCTGGTTCCTAGGCTGAAGTCCGCGGAGCCATCCTAGCTGGGATATTTATCTTCCAAAGTCATTTCCACAGTGGCTGCCCCCGTCTGCATTCCCCCCAGCAGTGCACAAGGGTCCCCTTTTCTCCACATCCTCATCAGCACTTGCTGTTTGTTGATTTGTCAATAACTAGAGGCCTGGTGCACGAAATTCGTGCATGGGGGGGAGGGGGTCCCTCAGCACAGCCTGCACCCTCTCCAATCTGGGACCCCTCCGACATCCCTCTTGCAATCCGGGACCGCTGGCTCCTAACTGCTCACCTGTGGCCGGCCTGATCACTCCTAACCACTCTTTCCTGCTGGCCTGATCACCCCTAACTGCTCTCCCCTGCCGGACTGATCACCCCTATCCACCCTCCACTGCTGGCCTGATCGCCCCTAACTGCTCTCCCCTGCCAGCCTGATCACCCCTATCCACCCTCCACTGCCAGCCTGACCACCCCTAACCACCCTCCACTGCCAGCCTGATCACCCCTATCCACCCTCCACTGCCAGCCTGACCACCCTTAACCACCCTCCACTGCCAGCCTGATCGCCCCTAACTGCTCTCCCCTGCCAGCCTGATCGCCCCTAACCGCTCTCCCCTGCTGGCCTGATCACCCCTATCCACCCTCCACTGCCAGCCTGATCACCCCTAACCACCCTCCACTGCCAGCCTGATCGCCCCTAACTGCTCTCCCCTGCCAGCCTGATTGCCCCTAACTGCTCTCCCCTGCCAGCCTGCTCTCCCCTGCCGGCCTGATCACCCCAACCACCCTCCGCTGCCAGCCTGATCGCACCTAACCACTCTCCCCTGCCGGCCTGATCGTCCCTAAACATTCTCCCCTGCTGGCCTGATCGCCCCTAACTGCTCTCCCCTGCCGGCCTGATCGGCCCTAACTGCTCTCCCCTGCCGACCTGATCGCCCCTAACCACCTCTGCCTCGGCCCCCGCCACCATGGCTTTGTCCTGAAGGATGTCCGGAAGACATCTGGTCTCATTAGCATATTACCCTTTTATTAGTATAGATAACCATTCTGCCTTGCTGGTGTAGGTCAGTGGATTGAGCATCATCCCATGGACCTAGAGGTCCCAGCTTCTCTTCCTGGTCAGGGCACAAGCCAGGTTGTGGGCTCGATTCCCCAGTAGGGGGCACGCAGGAGGCAGCTGATCCATGATTCTCTCTCCTCATGGATGTCTCTCTCTCTCTCTCCCTCTCCCTTCCTCTCTGAAACCAACAAAAATATATATATATATTTTTAAAAAGTCATATACCTTTGTAAGTCTCACTCTGAAGAATGTCCTTGAAACTTGACATGTTCTTTCCATGTGTCTATAGAACTCCAACGCAAAGTTCTCTTCCAGGTAAGTCCACCTGGGGAGGCACCTGTATCTTTGGTGTCACCATCCAAGACTGATTTCAGAGAGGAAAGGAGAGAGAGAGAGAGAGAGAGAGAGAGAGAGAGAGAGAGAGAGAGAGAGAGAGGGAGAGAGAGAAACATCCATGATGAGAGAGAATCATGGATCGGCTGCCTCCTGCTCTCTGCCTACTGGGCATCGAGCCTGGAACCCGGGCATGTGCCCTTGACTGGAATCGAACCATGACCTCCTGGTTCATGGGTCAACGCTCAACCATTGAGCCACCCAGCCAGGCATTTGTTCCTTCTTTAGTACAAGCATGGTGTTGACAAGTAGCATATCCCTCCCTAAGCCCTTAAATTCGTCCGCATCCTCCATCTTGCTGGACACAATTCAGATGTAATTCTGGAAGAGAGGATGTATTTTCTCTCCTCTTCTAATTTTATTTTTTGTTTTAATTTTTTTCTTTGTTTTTTTTTTAAAAAATATTTTTTATTGATTTCAGAGAGAGGAAGGGAGAGAGAGAGAGAGAGAAACATCCATGATGAGCGAGGATCATGGATCGGCCGCCTCCTGCACGCCCCCCACTGGGGATGGAGCCCACAACCCGGGCACGTGCCCTTGGCCGGGAATCCAAGGGTGACCTCCTGGTTCTAAGGTCGACGCTCAACCACTGAGCCACACTGGCCGGGCTATTTTAGCTCCTTTAGTTCGGGGCCGAGGTCACCCTGAGTCCTCAGATTCTCGGGGACGAGAATCTCATCCCTTGCCTCAGGTAGGACTCCAGCCTTCACTTCCTTGCACTGGATGAATCATTTGCTGGTGGGCACACAGGTGAGAGCAGTCAGCCAGGGTGAGCAAGTCTGCAGATGTTTCACTGAAGGATTTCCTTTTTTTTTTTTTTTGTAACCTGGATTTTCAGGACATGCAAATCAGGGGGAGCGGACGGCCTCATTTGCATATCCCAAAGGTGAGTCCTGGGTGAGCTCATTCTACCTGCGTGGACCAGCCTCCCCAGGGGGACACGGCGGAATTCCACACAGGCTGCGGTTTGGGGACAGGTGGCAGCCAGGAGAGTCCCATGTCCCAGAATCAGGGAGACACCACCACGGACAGGTGAGGCGGGCAGGTGAGTCGGACAGGTGAGCCGGGGAAGGTGTTTTGTGCCGAGCTCAGCCTATCCAGTCAAGTCTATCCATGCCTGATCTTGTGTTGGGACTGGCCCTTGGGGTTCTGATGGTGACGGTAAGACACCCTTCCGTGATACCCATCAGGAAATTTTGATAGAATGAAGGTTGATTATTCTTCATTCTTCATGGGACCTGGAAATTGAGGCAATGCACCTTAGGGTACACAGTAAGCTTACCAGCAGACAGAGAGAGAAGAGATAGAGAGAGAGAGAGAGAGAGAGAGAGAGAGAGAGCGAGAGAGAGAGAGAGACACAGAGACAGAGAGAGACACAAGAGAAAAGAGAGGGAGAGATTGGGCATGGGGCTGGGCTGGGGTCTTGCTTTTATTGGGGTCTCCTCACTTAGTTTAGGTGCATTTAAATTTGAAGATGGGAATTTATTTAAAGTGTCGTAAAAGGAAAAACAAGTAGCAACCATGACCATTCATGGGAACCAACCAAGATCACTGGTGTGTGACTGGCAGTGTGTGAATTCCGGATAATTGCTGCCTCTGAAATAAAAGTTTAAACCACTGCCAGGGCTCACAAGAGCAAGATGTATGAGTAGATGTATGAGCAGATATGTGAGTAGATATATGAATAGATGTATGAGTATATGTACGAATAGATGTATGAGTAGATATATGAGTAGATGTATGAGTAGATGTATGAATAGATGTATGAACAGATGTATGAGTAGTTATGTGAGTAGATATATGAGTAGATGTATGAATAGATATATGAATAGATGCATGAATAGATGCATGAATAGATGTATGAGTAGATGTATGAGCAGATATGTGAGTAGATATATGAATAGATGTATGAGTACATGTATGAATAGATGTATGAGTACATGTATGAATAGATGTATGAGTAGATGTATGAATAGATGCATGAGTAGATGTATGAGTAGATGTATGAACAGATGTATGAATAGATATATGAGCACATATATGAATAGATGTATGAGTACATGTATGAATAGATGTATGAGTAGATGTATGAATAGGTGTATGAATAGGTGTATGAACGGATATATGAACAGATGTATGAGTAGATGTATGAATAGATGTATGAGTAGATGTTTGAATAGATGTATGAGTAGATGTATGAACAGATGTATGAATAGATGTATGAGTAGATGTATGAATATATGTATGAGTAGATGTACGAATAGATGTATGAATAGATGTATGAGTAGATGTATGAATATATGTATGAGTAGGTGTACGAATAGATGTATGAATAGATGTATGAACAGATGTATGAATAGATGTATGAGTAGATGCATGAATACATGTATGAGTAGATGTATGAATAGATGTATGAATAGATGTATGAGTATATGTATGAGTAGATATATGAACAGATGTATGAATAGATATATGAGCACATATATGAATAGATGTATGAGTACATGTATGAATAGATGTATGAGTACATGTATGAATAGATGTATGAGTAGATGTATGAATAGATGTATGAGTAGATGTATGAATGTATGTATGAGTAGATGTATGAATAGATGTATGAATAGATGTATGAACAGATGTATGAATAGATGTATGAGTAGATGCATGAATAGATGTATGAGTAGATGTATGAGTAGATGTATGAATAGATGTATGAATAGATGTATGAGTATATGTATGAGTAGATATATGAACAGATGTATGAATAGATATATGAGCACATATATGAATAGATGCATGAGTACATGTATGAATAGATGTATGAGTACATGTATGAATAGATGTATGAGTAGATGTATGAATAGATGTATGAGTAGATGTTTGAATAGATGTATGAGTAGATGTATGAATAGGTGTGTGAATAGGTGTATGAACAGATATATGAACAGATGTATGAGTAGATGTATGAATAGATGTATGAGTAGATGTATGAATAGATGTATGAATAGATGTATGAGTATATATATGAATAGATATATGAGATGTATGAGTATATGTATGAGTAGATATATATGAGTACATATATGAATAGATTTATGAGTACATATATGAATATATGTATGAGTAGATATATGAGTAAATGTATGAGTAGATGTATGAATAGATGTATGAATAGATGTATGAGTAGATATATGAGTGGATGTATGAATACATATATAAGTACATGTATGAATAGATGTATGAGTAGATGTATGAATAGGTATATGAATAGATGTATGAGTAGATACTTGAGTAGATGTGGCTAGAGACGTTTTTGACACTCTCTTTTAAAAAAATACATTTTTATTGATTTCAGAGAGGAAGGGAGAGAGACAGTGAGAGAAAGAAACATCCATGATGAGAAAGAATCATGGATCGGTTGCCTCCTGCACAGCCCCTACTGGAGATGGAGCCTGCAACACGGGCACCTACCCTGACTAGGAATCGAACCATGACCTCCTGGTTGAGCCACTGCAGTCAGGCTGCTGTTGACACTACAGTATTATAGATGTCTCCCATTGCCTTACCTCTGTCCCCCTTCACCTAGCCCCAACTCCTTCTCAGATCTTGTCCACACGCTACCCATATGTGCACATCAATTCTTTGGTTCATCTCTTCCCATCCCCTCACCCACTCCCTTCCTTTTGAGATTCGTCAATGTGTTTCAGACTTGTATCCAAGTCTCTGATCCTATTATTTTTTTTGTCAGTTTATATTGTTGATAGGATTCCACGTAGGAGTGAGATCAAGGGATACGTGTCTTTCTCTGACTGGCTTATGTCACTTAGCATCATGCTCTCCGGGTCCCTCCGTGCTGTCCCAAAGGATACGAGACCCCCCTCCTTTTTCAGGGCTGCGTAGTATTCCACGGTGTCGACGGACCCCAGCTGTTTTATCCACTCGTCTGCTGATGGGCACTTGGGCTGTTTCCAGATCTTAGCGATTGTAAATCGTGCAGCTATGAACACAGGGGTGCACATATTCTTTCTGATGGCTGTTTCGGGGTTCTTAGGATGGATGTTTGAAGGAGGCGATTAGCATGAAGTACCTAGTTGAATTTAAAGGTTCAAACACGGGTCGTGACTTACCGATGGAATTTCGGTTTTTTGTTCCTTTTCTTTCACGGCAATGACTTTTGGTATCATGTCCCTTGGTCATCACAGCGCACCCCCCAAGTGTGTACAACTCTTAGCTTTCCTAAAATCGCTAATTCATGGTCTCCCTTTGGACTAATGGCCAACCACAGAAGGAGATAAAGACATCGCGTCTTTTCAGGGGATCTGAGTTCATTCCACGTAGATGTGGTGAGATTAAACTCTGAGGTTCTGCTTCTTCTTGAGGTTATGTGCTCACGAGGC
Source organism: Myotis myotis (assembly GCF_014108235.1). Taxonomy (NCBI): domain Eukaryota; kingdom Metazoa; phylum Chordata; class Mammalia; order Chiroptera; family Vespertilionidae; genus Myotis; species Myotis myotis. Next base: position 1,038,962 of record NW_023416358.1, read on the forward strand.
CTGTCTGAGGGTAGGTTTAGGGACGGAGCCAAGTAACGCACACCCCACAAAGGACCTGGATGGCCCCAGAACTTGGCACAGCTCAAGCTCTTCCTTAATGGGCCAAGAGATACAAGTAATTGAGAGCTTGGGGCTTATGCCATGAGAGTGTCAGAAAACCAGTTTTTAATTGCTGGAAGTAGAGATAGGATCCCCAAGTTCAGGGAGCATTTCCAAACGGGAGCTGACTTAAGCAACCCAAAGATGACAGACTTTTCTTTCCAGGAGCTTCGATCTTGGGCCAAAGAAAATAAGGAGGTACTCAGATCTCCGAGATGACGCTCAGGTACGGGAAGTAATAAGCCACCGGGCAAACGCACTGATGCTGATGGGTAATTTTGTGGGATTTGTGAAGTCAGCTCGATAGCTAGAGGCGTGCACTATTGTGCATTCCTTATGTGGTTAGCTGTCAAATGTCTACATTGATCTTCCGGGTTCAGTAAGTCCATAATGAAAAAAGGAAGTAGGAGAGATGTAGACAATTGAAACAAATAGAAATGGCCAATTTCCAACACACTTATTTTATTTTATATTTATTGATTGATGAGAGAGAGAGAGAGAGAGAGAGAGAGAGAGAGAGAGAGAGAGAGATTTGTGGTTCCACTTACTCATGCACTCATTGGGTGATTCTTGTGTGTGCCCTGACCAGGGATCGAACTCGCTGCCTTGTCATATCAGGACGATGCTCTAACCACCTGAGCTACCTGGCCAGGGTCTGTATTATTTTGAGATGTTGTACAAACAGGAATTGAGAGAAACAATGCAATCATTTTGGTGAAGATGAAAGCGTTTCTGTAATTATCATGGTTTGTCCATAGACAAAGTCCTGGCCGTAGACTTCTTGTTAACAGTTTTAAGGGGTGGAAAGTTTGGGAAAAGCAGAGTTTCAATATTGAGTCAATAGTTGTATCAGAGGATTTATAAAGGGTCTGGGAACAGATGGGGTCAGGGAATCTTTCTACCCTCCTTCCCAGAGTAAATATTTAACGATGGTTTTACATTATGAATAAAGACAGCATAGAGATGGAACCAGTGGTTCCAATATCCATGACCTGATATCTGGTAGAGACCCAATAGGGAGAGAAAACCTATATAATAAAAGCCTAATATGCTAAGTGTCCAGTCGACTGGCTGCCATTAAAGCAATCAAAGGGTAATATGCTAATGATATGCTAAGGCCACTCAACCGCTCACTATGACATGCACTGACCACCAGGGGGCAGATGTTCCGACTGGTGGGTGAGCTTGCTGCTGGGGTCCGGCCGATCTGGACTGAGCAAGACAGGCCGGACACGCCCTGGAGCCTTCCCGTGGTCCCTCCCCAGCTGGCCACCCTCCCGCGTCCCTCCCCAGCCCTGATCGGCGTGGCCTGCGCCCTCTCGCAATCTGGGACCCTTTGGGGGATGTCGGAGAGCCAGTTTTGGCCCGATCCCGCAGGCCAGGCCTAAGAACCCCACTGGTGCATGAATTCGTGCACCGGGCCTCTAGTATGATATATTTCTTAGAAATCAGGACTTGAGCTGGGACTGAACACAATTAGGAAGCGGACTAAATCCGTGTCCAGATTCCAGGATTCAGTTTTCTTCCATGCTCCCCCTTTCCTTTATTTTGGGGTGCCTTTTTCTTTGTGTTTCTGGTCTACCAAATTATTTTTTTCCAGCAAAGCTGGTATACCCACAGACAATTACATTTTCACGTGAGGGGAGTCAGCAACACAACCAGTAACATAACCACATACGTCTTAGCCATGTGACCTTAACCATGAGGCAACAAATTAACCAGGAGCATAATTGCATTAGTCTGTGGAATGTCACCATAACCACATGTCAGAAAGCAGGAAATCATAAGCATAAGTCAGCAACATAACCACCAACACCACCTCCTACGACTTAGCGCCTCTCACCCGAGGAGTAAATGCTTCGTCTCCGAGCAAATTTACGATTTCGGATTCCACCTCCTAGAACAGCAATGAGTTTGAGCGTGTTGAGAACCCAGGATGGCCGGCCCCTGAGCAGGGTGGGTACCGTTCAACAGCCATGAGCGGCATGGACTTGGAGAGAGAAGCCCGTAGGCCCTGTCCCGGGACATGTGCCTGGCGTCCAACCTACCCTGTTGCCTTCACAGAAGGTGACGTCGGCGTGGAACATGGACCCTGAAACCATCCAGAAAAGGGTGTTTCCAGTACAACCCGTGCTTGTTTTTCAGGAGGCGCTGGGCGTCCCTGTCTTGGATGTGGTTACTCCTCACCGTGGGCCGGTCGCAAAGGGCGGACGATGACAAGCCGAATATCGTCCTGATAATGGCCGACGATTATGGGATCGGAGACCTGGGCTGCTATGGAAACGACACCATCAGGTGTGTCCTCGAGGCTGGGAGGGTGGATGCCTCTCATGACCGCTTCTCCCTGCAACGGCAACGTTATTTTGTTGGCTTCGTCTTTGAGAACGAGGTCATATTAGATGCATGTGGATTTGAGTCTTGATTCTGGACTCACGGTTGTGCAACCTCGGACAAGTTGCCTCACCTATGGTGCCTTAATCATCTCCTTCTTCTTCTTCTTCTTCTTCTTCTTCTTCTTCTTCTTCTTCTTCTTCTTCTTCTTCTTTTTCAGTTGATCAGCAGCCTAGCCAGGTTCTCTAGCCAGGATCTCCAGCCAGGTTCTGTGTTTTATTGTCTTGTTACATCTGTATTTATACCAGTTGATTGCCTTAATCTTCTTATTATCTGTTGAGTGAATAGTAATGGACCCGTGAGTTCCTTCGTGAAGAGCACCCACTTAGCCACCTGTCTTGTAGGGAACCTTCTGTCATGTAGACCAGTGGTCGGCAAGCTCATTAGTCAACAGAGCCAAATATCAACAGTATGACGACTGAAATTTCTTTTGAGAGCCAAGTTTTTTAAACTTACACTCTATAGGTAGGTACACTGTGATTCACTTAATTAGGGCGCTCCTAAGCTGGCGTTTGCCAAAAACATCCTCCATCTGATTGAGGTACGTTCGCTGAGGTTGACCCCTTCCAACTCTCCCATCCACACGCGTCTTGTAGACTTGTTTCATCCATCTCCTTTCGTTCATCCTCTCTCTACGTCCAAACCATCTCAACATACCTTTCTCCATCCTCGACACTACATCTTCTCTTACCCCACAACGTTCCCTAAAATGAGCTTCATAAACTTCAAGTTTTAAGTCAATTTCGCACTGTACGCGTGCGTATTTTGCGGAAGAGCCACACTCAAGCGGCCAAAGAGCCGCATGTGGCTCGCGAGCCGCCGTTTGCTGACCACAGATGTAGAGTGGTGATGCTTATATGTATTAAGAAACATTATTGGGTGACATCCTATATAATAAAGAGGTAATATGCAAATGGCCGTAACGTGTAACGACCAGTTAGCAGGAGGGTGGGTCAGTGAGCTATGAGCCATGGAGAGCTACAGAAGGGGGGGCCAGCGAGCTGTGGGCAGAGGTGGGCCGGACGGCCAGCGAGCTGTGGGCGGAAGCAAGCAGCATTGAGCTACTCGTGCACGAATTCGTGCGCAGGGCCACTAGCTGGTTAAGAAAATGACATAGGTTCCAGGTCTACAACCCTATAAAACACCATCTGTTTATCATAGTGTCTGTTCATCACCCCAAGTCCAGTCTCCTTCTACCACTCTATATCCTCCCTTTCCCCTCTTCTGTCTCCGCCAACCCCATTCCCTCCTATAATCACCATACTGTTGTCTGTGAGTGTTATTTTTTTTAAAAAAACCTATTTTTAAAATATAGTTTTATTAATTTCAGAAAAGAAGGGAGAGGGAGAGAGAGAGAGAAAAACATCCATGATGAGAAAGGATGTCCGACTGCAGTTTAGGCCTGCTCCCCGCTGGCAAATGGACATCCCCCGAGGGCTTCCGGGCTGCCAGAGGGATGTCTGATTGCCATCTTAGGCCCAATCCCTCAGGAAGCAGGCCTAAGCCAGCAGGTGGACATCCCCCCAAGGGGTCCCGGACTGTGAGAGGGCACAGGCCAGGCTGAGGGACCGCCTTGAGTGCACAAATTTTTGTACACTGGGACTCTAGTATGTATATATATGTATATGTGTGTGTATAGCAAAGATGTCTAATCTAAAGACATATATATCTATATATATCTCTCTCTATATATTATATATAAGATATATAATATATATATATCTTTATATATGCACACACACACACATATACTTAAGTGTCTTTGATTTAGAGACTATATACCTATATATCTACCTATCTATCTATATCTATCTATCTATCTATCTATCTATCTATCTATCTATCATCTATCTATCTATATCTATCTATCTATCTATCTATCTATCTATCTATCTATCTCTATCTATCTATCTATCTATCTATCTATCTATCTATCTATCTATTTCTGGCCATTTTGGCTCAGTGGATAGAGCATTGACATGTGGAATGAAGGGTCCCAGGTTCGATTCCAATCAAGGGCACATGCTGGGTTTCAGGCTCAATCCCCAGTCGGGGGCGTGCAGGAGGCAGCCGATCCATGATTCTCTCTCATCATTGATGTTTCTATCTCTCTCTCTCCCTTCCTCTCTGAAATCAATAAAAAAATATTTAAAAATCTTTATATATAACTATAACTATAACTAATATAACTATATGTATATATATATCTAATGTCTCTAAGCCAAATATACTTAAATATATATATATATATGTATATATATATGTATGTGTGTGTATATATATATACACATATATGGCCTCTAAGCCAAAGACACTTAATCTAAGGTCTCTAAGCCAAAGACACTTAAATATATATAGATAATATAACATATTATCTCTATATATATATAAAAGGCTAAGTGACTGAACTACCGAATGACTGGATGACCGAACGACAGTTCGACTGGTAGCCATGAGCACACCGACCACCAGGGGGCAGACGCTCGATGCCGGAGCTGCCCCCTAGTGGTCAGTGCGCTCCCACAGCCAACCTCCCGCAGCCCCTCCCCCCAGCCAGCAGCCCTGATCGCTGGGCAGGCCAAGGGACCCTACCCACGCACAAATTCGTGCACCGGGCCTCTAGTGTTATATATAATATAAATTATATAATATATATCATAATATCTATATCTATCTCTATCTCTATATCTACATCTACATCTATATCTATATCTCTATCTATCTATCTATCTATCTATCTATCTATATAACTATATCTCTATATCTCTCTATCTCTCTATCTCTATCTCTATCTCTATCTCTATATCTACATCTACATCTACATCTATATCTATATCTATCTATATCTATCTATATCTATCTATCTATCTATCTATCTATCTATCTATCTATCTATATATATATATTTAATTGGCAGTACAAAATTATACCAGTCTTACAAAAAACAACATTTCCCAAACAAAAAGGAGAATGGGATTTACATGCAAAGTTACCTTCTCTTCTCTTCCAAGCTCAGGGAATTATGGGAAACAGATTTTTTACCTTCAGATCTGTGTGTGTGTGTGTGTGTGTGTGTGTGTGTGTGTGTGTGTACGTGTGCCTGCAATTTCTGAGTCTGTCCCTGTCTCCCTGTCTATTCCTCTCCCTCTCTCTCCTTCCCGCCTTTCCTTTCCTCTCCCTGTCTCTCTCTCTTTGTGTGCCCCCCCCTCTCTCTCTCTCTCTCTCTCTCTCTCTCTCCTCCCACCCCAATTCTTCAGTGTCCCCTCCATCTCTCTTTCCAGGACCCCCAACATCGACAGCTTAGCCAGAGATGGTGTCCAGCTGACCCAGCACATCGCCGCCGACTCCATGTGCACCCCAAGCCGGTCCGCTTTCCTCACGGGAAGGTACCCGATCCGAACAGGTGTGTGAACGGGGGACCCCCGGCCCCGCTCCGCTGTCGTGGCGGAATCAGGGGGCGCGGGCCTTGTGGCTTGGCCACGGTGACAGGTTTCAAGGTGCAATCACACACCCCTTCTTGGGTGGGCGGCTCCGGAGGTCAACACCTGAATCCCCTGGCTCCTCTGTGACCCACATCACCTTGGGTGGTCAAGGGATGTCTTCACCTTCAAATGGTGACCTGAATATCGATAATATTAAAAGCATAATATGCTAATTAGGCCGGACAGAAAAAAGACCTTCCGGACGTCATTCTGGACGTCCTTCCGGAGGAAGCCATGGCAGTGGGGGCTGAGGCAGAGGTGGTTAGGGGTGATCAGGCAGGCAGGCGAGTGGTTAGGGGTGATCAGGCAGGCAGGCGAGTGGTTAGGGGCGATCAGGCAGGCAGGTAGAGTGGTTAGGGGCGATCAGGCAGGCAGGTGAGTGGTTAGGGGTGATCAGACAGGCAGGCGAGTGGTTAGGGGCGATCAGGCAGGCAGGGGAGTGGTTAGGGGTGATCAGGCAGGCAGCTGAGTGGTTAGGGGCGATCAGGCAGGCAGGGGAGTGGTTAGGGGTAATCAGACAGGCAGGTGAGTGGTTAGGGGCGATCAGGCAGGCAGGCGAGTGGTTAGGGGCGATCAGGCAGGCAACTGAGTGGTTAGGGGCGATCAGACAGGCAGACAGAGGCAGTTAGGGGCGATGGGTCAGGCAGGCAGGCCAGCGGTTTGGAGCCATAGGTCCCAGATTGCGAAAGGGATGTCCGACTGCCAGTCCGACTGCAGGGATTGGGCCTAAACTGGCAGTTGGACATCCCCTGAGGGGTCCTGGCTTGCGAAGAGGGTGCAGGCTGGGCTGAGGGACCACCCCCCCACCCAGTGCACGAATTTCATGCACTGGGTCTCTAGTGTATATATATATTAGAGACCCAGTGCACGAATTCATGCACCAGTGGGGTCCGTCGGCCTGGCCTGCAGGAGCGGGCCAAAACCAACTCTCTGACATCCCCTGAGGGGTCCCGGATTGTGAGAGGGCCCAGGCCAGGCCGAGGGACCTCCCTGGTGCACGATCGGGGCCAGGGAGGGACCCGGGAGGGCTCCAGGGTGTATCCTGCCCTTCTAGCTCAGTCCCGATCGGCCGGCCGCCAGCAACAAGCTAAGCTACTGGTCGGAGCATCTGCGCCCTGGTGGTCAGTGCATGTCATAGCGGGCGGTTGAGCATATCTTTAACATATTACACTTTGATTGGTTGAACGGCCGACGGGTCGACAGGATACTTAGCATATTAGGCTTTTATGATATAGAACTAGAGAAAGAGGGAGGGAGAGGAAGAGGAGATAGAAGCATCCACGATGAGAGAGAATCATTGATAGCCTGCCTCCTCCACTCCCTCTCCTGGGGATTGCGCCCACAACCTGGGCATGTGCCCTGATCAGGAATCAAACAGGTGACGACTTGGTTCATGGGTCAGTTGTCAACACAGCTGAACCACACTGGCCAGGTGAGATGACGACTTTTTTTGTGTGTGTTAATCCTCACCTGAGGACATTTTTTCATTGATCTTTAAAGAGCGTGGAAGAGAGAGAGACACACACACACACAGAGAAACACGGATAGGAGAGGAATGCTCAAAAATGTGCAATACACCCAGGATCCTGGCATCACTGGAATCGAGCAAAGTCTCCCCGGTTTCAACGACCCACCAGGGACCCCTGTTGGCAATCTTGGGGTGTTCTTCTGTTCCCGAATCCTTCAAAAACTTCCTTGGCTTTCTTCCGTTCCTTGCCCATGAATGATGAGTCTTTAGTCTCAGGGTGACTGGCCCCACCCACCTACTGGACATCAACTCTAGTCATAAGGGGTTCAAAACCAACGTGTCTACTCTCGCGAGATGCCCCAACTTCAGGTTCTGGCCAGGAAGTGAGCTTACACATCTGTCCTACAAATAGAACTAGACTCTATTGTCAGGTAAAAAAAAAAAAAATTAGTAGGAACACAAGAGTTTGAAGTTCTTATAAGATTTAATTATTTTGTTTTTTTAAAAAATATATCTTTATTGATTTTTGGAGAGAGAGGAGAAGGGAGAGAGAGAGAAACATCAATGATGAGAGAATCAACGACTGGCTGCCTCTTGCACACATTCTACTGGGGATCGAGCCCACATCCCGGGCATGTGTCCTGACTGGGCATCAAACCAGGACCTCCTGGTTCATGGGTCCACGCTCAACCACTGAGCCACACCAGCCCAGCAAGATTTCATTTCTCAACTTCTTTTCTGAGGCATAGATGCCCCAGTTGAGGGCAGGTGCAGGTTAGATGTTCCATCAGCCATTGTCTATGGGAGTGGGGGACAGTGGGTTGGGGTGTATCTGAAGGTGTCATGGGTGTGTGTGTGTGTGTGTGTGCACAAGGGTTTAAAGGGGTTTTGCATTAGGGACCCGTGTGAGTTTTGTCTTTGGAGAACACCATCTCCTCCCCCACACCTTGACACCTCTGCCCCGTTCGCCCTCTGTCCACCTTCCGAGCTCCCCACCCTCCAGGCGGGACTGTGATGAGCACCTACCGACCCCTGGTGTCCACCTGGGTCTTGTTTTTCCATCCCCTTTAGGAATGGTTTCCGATGGGAACTACCGTGTCCTCATGTCCCTCGCGGCCCCTGTTGGACTCCCGCGTAACGAGACCACATTTGCACAGTTGGCCAAGGAGCAAGGATACAGCACGGCGATGATGGGTAAGCAGCCATTGCTCTCTGCCTCCTCCAGAACTCTCTGTCATCATTGCGCTTGGCTGATGGGCGACCTGCAATTAACGAAGCTCCCTTCACACACACACACACACACACACACACACACACACACACACACACACACAGTGTGTCCTAAGTGATATAAACCCATCCTTTGCAGACATAGCTCAGGCATGAGGCAAGACGCCTTCCCACCTCACCCCCAGGTCTTTCCAGATGTCCATCGCACATGTTCCCGGGTCACCCCGTGCGTCCTTCATCTTTGCACAGGTCAAGATGTTCTATGATAAAGATTTAGGATGGTTCTCTCTCTCTCTCTCTCTCTCTCTCTCTCTCTCTCTATTCTTTGCAGGCTCTGAAATCTCCCATAAAGATTTAGGATGGTTCTCTCTCTCTCTCTCTCTCTCTTATTCTTTGCAGGCTCTGAAATCTCCCATAAAGATTTAGGATGGTTCTCTCTCTCTCTCCTCTCGCTTCTCTCTCTCCTCTCTTATTCTTTCAGGCTCTGAAGCTCCCATAAGATTTAGGATTGTTCTCTCACGCTCTCTCCTCTGCTCCTCTCTCTCTTATTCTTTTGCAG